>NW_026647708.1:42500-72261 GCF_950295315.1 Erinaceus europaeus
TCCTTTCTCAATTTCTCTTTATCCTATCCAATAAAATAGAAAAAAATGGCTGTCAGGAGTGGTGGATTTGTAGTGCTGGCACCGGGCTCCAGCAGTAACCCTGGAAGCAAAAAAAAAAAAAAAAAAAAGTGTGTGGGGGTGGAGGGGAGTGGTGATGTGACCTCAGGCTAAACTACCCAGATTCTGACGCTGGGTCAGCCTCTTATTTATGCTGCTCTATGGCTCCGTGCTCTGCTCTGTAAACATGGGAGGGGGGGAAGATCACGTAGGGCTTGGGGAAGCTTAAATCCAATATGAATTTAAACCCAGAGCAAGGTCCAGGATGGAGGGACCCCTTCCTTCTTCCCGTTTCCCTTCATAAATATTAGTCAGCTCTACTTGATTCTGCATCTTCTTTCTTTTGGACTATCTACCTCCCAAGTAAGTCTAGATGGAGAATAGCAAACCCAGTTGTGCAGCAGAATCACCGTGGAGTTAAACAAACAAACAATAGACAAACAAAACAAGATCCCTTAGAACCGCAATCTAGATCCATTGGGTGGGTCTGCTACTGGAGAGCCTGGGGATGTGAATTTTTATTATTTTTTATTTATAAAATGGAAATATCGACAGAACTATAGGATAAGAGGATAAGCCTATGCATTTCCACACAGTTCCCACCACAGAGCTCCATATCCCACCCCCTCCCCTGACAGTTTCCCTATTCTTTAACCCTCTGGGAGTATGGACCCAGGGTCATTATGGGATGCAGAAGGTGGAAGGTCTGGCTTCTGTAATTGCTTCTCCGCTGAACATGGGTGTTGACAGGCTGACCCATACTCCCAGTCTGCCTCTCTCTTTCCCTAATGGGGCGAGGTTCTGGGGAGATGAGGCTCCAGAACATACTGGGGTGAGGTTGTCTGCCCAGGGAAGTCAGGTTGGCATCATGGTAGCATCTGGAACCTGTTGCTGAAAAAGAGTTAACATACAAAGCAGAAAAAAGTGTTGACTAATCACGAACCTAAAGGCAAGAATATTGTAAATGAAGATTTGGGGTCTCCATTTTGGAAAAAGCTAGTAGGTCTATTTTAGGTATATTCCAAGGGGCCCATGACTTTACTAGCTTTTGTCTGAGCCTGACAGCTAACATGCAGGTGAACCCAGGTTATTGTAGCATGTGTGCTCAACCAGGTGTGCCACCACCTAGCCTGAACCCACATTATTGTCTGGGGAGATGGTATCATAGTTGGAAAGTGTCTAGAGAGCTGGATCATGGAAGAGACTAGCTCCCAAATATGGAAAAAATATATAAATATTGTTCATTGTAAACCCCATAGATTTGATCTGGGGCCCATGTTCAGCACAGGAGTCTTATGTAACCTCTGCAGCACTGTAGGTCTGAGCTGAATAAGGACAAGAGACTGGCATACTATAATGCTGACTCTTTAGTCACTGTCACGCCACCCCATCACCTGGGGCCCTAGTCAGGGAGTCCTGGGATTCCCACACAGATATGATGGGCCTGTACATTTAACAGATCCCTTTCTCCACTGTCACTGGTCATCTCCATCAGGAACAACATAATGGACCCCTTTGTGGGCCCCTATAAGACCTTGCCCTCAATGTGGATCAACAATGGTAGGGGAATGTTCCATTCTCTGAAGGGAGGTTGGGCAACATACTCTACCTACCACCTGAGGAAGATGAGTCCTGAAATTAGTACAGCCTGCAATGTTCCTAGCCGTGATCACAGAATGTGAGGATATAACATTTTTAAAAAATATTTTTATTTATTACTGGACAGAGACAGAGAGAAATTGTGAGGGAAAGGGAGAGAGAAAGGGAAAGAGACAGGGAGATACCTGCAGCTGTGTTTCACCACTTGTGAAGCTTTCTCCCTGTAGGTGGGGACCAGGGGTTTGAACCTGGACCCTTGAGCACTATAACATGTACTTAACCAGGTGTGCCACCACCTGGCCCCCTGAGAATATAATGAATATAATATTTTTTTAGAATTAATTTCTTCATAAGAAATATAGGAGGAGAGAAAGAACCAGACATCACTCTGGTACGTGTGCTGCTGGGGATCAAACTCAGGACCTCATGGTTGAGAATCCAGTGCTTTATCCACTGTGCCACCTCCCAGACCACGAGAATATGAATTTTAGGAGGCTCTCTGGCCGATCCTCTTGCACTGAGCTTATCCTCTGGAAGCTGGGCAAGTAAGTCCTGCAGAAGGAGCCTCCAGGACCTGAGTGAGGACTGGAGTCTGTCCTGTCCTGCCCCTGGATCTTAAACTTGGCATCCCCATGGACACAGGCAACGTGCACCAGGGACTTGAATGAGCAGGAGAACCTTCTCTCTGGTATAGAAAATGAGAGCGTCCTTAGACCAATGCCAGTACCATCTGGGAGTTGATTAGAAGGGCAGACTTCTAGCCCCCACCCCAGCCCTGCTGAATAAAAAAACCTGTGTTTTCACAAGACCCCCAGGAGGTTCAGCACCTCTACAGAAAAGGGGCTGTGAGGGTGGGAACCCAGTTGGCTGGAGTCAGATGCAATCAATCACCTTTCTTCATGAAAAAGAGAGCTGGAGTTCGTTGAGGAATCTGCAGCATGGGCAAACATGGACTTCATGAATGGCTGTTGTCCATCCACCCTGGACAAGTGGAAACAGACTTCAGGAGCACAGGGGCTTATGTGCAGATAGATGAGAGCATTTCCTGACATTGAAGGCTATGATTTTTGGGAGGGGTCACAGGAACAAGTCAGCTTTGCATAGACCTTTTTGGAAGAAGCCTATTAAAAACAGCTTGATGGCAATGCAGCCTGTGCACCAGCGTTGATCTAGATACTGGTTAATCGCTCACCTTGGGTTACCAGTAGGTTGAAGACAACTAGACTTGCAGATCGAGATGGCAGTCACTCTGTTGTGCTTCCCTTGTTAGTGACACCTCTCACCTCTGAGAATGTACATCTGCCTACCTGGACTCAGAGCCTTGTATGGCCCAGGGCATTCTGGCACAGCTGACGACTTGGTTGTGCAGTTATCCATTGCTACATAACAGACTCCCCCAGAACTTAGTGGTTTAAGGCAGCAGTGATTTGATTGGTCCAAGATTCTGGAATTTGAGCTGGATGCTGTTGGGTTATTCAGGCCCTCTGGTTCAGTTGGTGACTGAGTACCCAGAAGGCTTCATGTAACTGGAATGCTGGGTGGGGACTGGTTTCAGTTGGGTCCCAAGCACACTGAGCCTTGCTTGTTTCTTTCCCCCAGCATCTCTGGTCTTCTCTTTCTCTCTGGGATCTCTCCACATGATCTTTTGCATAGGGCAGATGACTTCTTACGTTGACTTGATCTTTATTACATAGAATCATCAGTAAAGGGAACCTGACCATATAAGAGAAGGAACTTGGTGTAGATGCTATCATGATTCCATACTGACTTCCCTGGGCAGATGATCTCACCAGTGTTCCCTGGAACCTCACTGCTTCAGAGCCCTACCCCACTAGGGAAAGATAGAAAAAAAAGGGGGGGAGTATATATGGATTGACCTGCCAATGCCCATGTCCATCAGAGAAGCAGTTACAGAAGCCAGACCTCCCACCTTCTGTACCCCATAAAGAATTTTGGTTCATACTTCCAGTGGGGGGGAGGTAATAGGGGGAAGATTACCAGAGGGCTCGGAACTCCATCAGGACCTGGAGAGAGAGGAGGAAAGAGGGAGGAACATTTGGATGTAGTAATAGGCTTATGTGTGACTTGATAAGGAGGAGAAGATGGGACCATAGGGGGGAAAAGGGGAGGAAAATATATACAAATGTAGACAGATAGTTGTAGAAATAATAGTCAACCCATATCTGCAACCTTAGGAGAACTGCTGTAGCTTCCAGTGGAGGGACTGGGGATCCAGAACTCTGGTGGTGGGAACAGTGTGGAGTTGTAACCCCCGTTATCTGGTACTTTTGTAAATCAATATTAAATCCCTAATAAGAAAAATAAGAGAAAGAACTTGGTTCTTGTCTAGTTAACTGTTACCATTCAGGTGTGCTCTCTTCTGCCACCAACACTTCTTACTGAGTGTACAATGTTAAGCTCAGCCACTAGGTCACACAGCAAGGTCTGATTGATAGAAACACTTTGTTGGACAAACAGCATTTAGTATTTTTCTTACAGTTGCCAACAGTACAAATTGCAATATCATAAAAATCCAGTTTTCTAGTCTCCTTTGACAAGCTGGGAGATCTGGCAACAGTGAGTTCTGTCCATATGGCAAAAATCAGCAAGCTGAGAAGCAGTTGTTCTTTAAGCCTGGGCATTGGCTCTCAGTATTTCCAAATCACCACTACTCTTGCTCTGTTCCTTACCGTGCCTCGCCGTCTCGGCCTGATTTGAATTATAACATGATTACATCCTTCCATTCATCATGGTATGATCAGGTTGATGAGAGAAGAAAAAAATGGATACCCAGCCAGGGCCGCTGTCTGTGTGCAGTTGGTCCATTCTTCCCTGCGTCTGTGTGGTTTTTCTCCAGCTCCCTGGATTCCTCCCACATGAAGTTTAGTGACTTGTTTCAGTTCTGTCAGTCAGAGAGTGTCCGGTGTGTGTAAGAGAGAGATGTCCTGGGAGGGGAGGCCAGCCACTTTGTTCACGTCTGGGTGCTACCTTATGACCCTGACCTTCTTGGTCACCTATGATCCTGAACTGGAAGAAACAGCTTGGAAAAATGAATGAATCAATCAATTTAGATTGTTGCTGACTTTTTTTGGGGGGGGTGGTGGTGGCGGGGAATGATGAGTTTTAATTTAGAAGTTTGTTGATACTTCATTTTAAAATTATCTTTACTGGGAGTTGGTGGTAGTGCAGCGGGTTAAGCGCAGGTGGCGCAAAGCGCAAGGACCAGCGTAAGGATCCCGGTTCGAGCCCCTGGCTCCCCACAGGTGGTGAAGCAGGTCTTCAGGTGTCTCTCCTCCTCTCTGTCTTCCCCTCCTCTCTCCATTTCTCTCTGTCCTATTGACAACATCAATAACAACAACAACAACAATAAACACAACAATGATAAAACAACAAGAGCAACAAAAGGGAATAAAATATTTTTAAAAGAATTCTCTAATATAAAAATAAAATCATATTTATTTATTTATTTATTGGATAGAGACCTCCAGAAATTGAGAGGAGGGTGGAGATAGAGAGGGAGAGAGACAGAGAGACACCTGTAGCCCTGCTTCACCACTCCTGAAGCTTTCCCCCTCCAGGTGGGGACTGGGGGGCTTGAACCTGGGTCCTGTGCATTGTAACGTGTGCTCAACCAGGTGCACCACCACCCAGCTCCCTGTTGATACTTTTATGACTAGAACTATACTTCAGGAAATTAATTTTTGTTATTATCAACTAGCCTAGGGTAAGATTGGTTTCCTAAATGTTTCAAATTTTATGAAGTTTTTTTTTTTTGTTAACATTGTTCCCATCTTATAAAGGTTCATTATCCAAGAAGATATATATATATGGTTCTTTTTGTTTGTTTCTATGTTTTGTGCCTCCAGGTTGTCACGGGGGCTTTGTGCCTGCACTGTGAATCCACTGCTCCTGGAGGCCATCTTCTTTCCATTGTTATTGTTGTTGGTGCTACTGTTGATGTTGCCGGATAGGAGAGAGAGAAATGGAGAGAGGAGGGGAAGACAGAGAGGAGAGAGAAAGACAGACACCTACAAATCTGCTTTTCAGCTTGTGAAGCAAGTCCCCTGCAGGCGAGGAGCCGGGGGCTGGAACCGGGATCCTGGCACTGGTCCTTGCGCTTCACACTATGTTCACTTAACTTGCTGTGCTACCGCCAGGCCCCTAAAACCCACTGATATTAAGTGTTCCCCCCACACACACACCCTTCTCTAGGGTGCTGGTATAGAGACTTACTGGTTGCTGGGACCTGTTGGGCCCAGCAGGAAGTTGTGAATCTCTGTTACTGGGTCCAGAGGACAAGAGCTGAGAGATGTCAGTTCAGCCTTGCCCTTGACCTTCACAGTGACCTGCCAGCAACCACTTATCCCATGGCGAGCTGGCTGGCCAAGTGCCAGTTACCAGAGCTCTTCATACATCTGGAGCGGAGTATTTATGAAGCAGAAAGGTCTCGTGAATTTTTTTTTTACCTGCATCTTTCTTTGCCTTGCTCTTGATGTCATCGTTGTTAGATAGGACAGAGAGAAATGGAGAGAGGAGGGGAAGACAGAGACGGGGAGAGAAAGACAGACACCTGCAGACCTACTTCACCACTTGTGAAGCGACTTCCATGCAGGTGGGGAGGCGGGGGCTCGAACCGGGATTCTTCTGGTGGTCCTTGTGCTTCATGCCACGTGCGCTTAACCTTCTGCACTACCGCCCGACTCCCTCCCACCTCAGTTTTTACAACTTTATCCCTATTTACATATATGTTATGTCTTCTGTCCAAAAAAATGGTTCTTTCATTAAACCTTGAAATCCAGCAAAAACAAAATAGCCTCAAATTAGAATACACCAAAATGGCTGACCAGTAGAATGGACAGAATGCCTAACCTCACTGCAGCCTGTTTGAAGGCTTTGATTTCGATGAGTACTATTCAGCAGTGAAAATGAATGGCATGTGGTTGGTTACACGGAAGAGTGTAGCTGCAGCTCTCACATTTCCCAGGAATGGCTCTGTTAGTGGCATGTCTGTCAGCAATCAACTCCATACATGACAGTGGTCCCCAGAGCTATTTGCTGCTTGTCTGGGTCTGCGGCAGGGTAGACCATGTAGGTCTGTGTAATTATACTACCTGACATGCACACAATGAGGAACTGCCTGAGGATGCATTTCTCAGGATCTCTATCAGTCAATGATGCATGACTACCATGTTGAGTGAAAGACAAACAGATAAAGACACACAGTGTTACTACATTGACATAAAGTTCACATATAGGTGAAGCTACTCTGTGGTGTGAGAAGTCAGAATAGAGTTCTTTGGTTGACAGGAAATGAGCAGGGGATGGGCTTCTGGAAATATTGACAGTGAACTTTCTTTTTTCTTTTCTTCTCTTTTTAAGACTTGAATTATCTTTATTTATTGGATAGAGACAGCCAGAAATCAAGGGGGAAGGAAGAGAGAGAGAGACAGAGACAGGCAGAGAGAGAGAGAGAGAGAGAGAGAGGAGCTGTAGACCTGTTTCACCATTCACAAAGCTTTCCCCCTGCAGGTGGGGACCGGGGCCTTGAACCTGGGTCCTTGTGCATTATAACACATGCACACAACCAGGTGTGCCACTCCTTGCCCTCCCTTTTATTGTTTTTTTTTATGATCTTGTTTCTTGATGTATGTACTGCTTACATACAAAGGTGTGTTGCCTTTGTGAACAGTGAGCTGTAGTCTCATGAGATGTGCATTTTCTGTAGTAGATTTTATTGCAATCGGGTGCTTGAACTAACAAAGGAAAAATAAATAGATAAAACCTCAGCTAAAGGAAGTACTGTAACTTCCCAGTGTAAGTGCCAGGAAGCTTACTAATTAATTAATTTTCATTTATAATGGGGGAGATAGCACAGTGAATATGCAAACAGACTCTCATGCCTGAGACTCCAAGGTTTCCAGGTTCAATCTCACACATCACCATAAGCCAAAGCTCTGAAAAAATTTTATTTTTCATTTATTTTTTTAAAAAATTTTTATTTATAAAAAAGGAAACAAAAAAACTAAACCATAGGATAACAGGGGTACAACTTTACACAGTTCCCACCACCAGCTCTCCGTATCCCCTTCCCTCCCCTGAGAGCTTTCCTGTTCTTTAACCCTCTGGGAGCATGGGCCCAGGGTCATTGTGGGATGCAGAAGGTGGAAGGTCTGGCTTCTGTAATTGCTTCCCACTGAACATGGGCATTGACAGGTTGATCCATACTCCCAGACTGTCTCTCTCTTTCCCTAGTGGGGCAGGGCTGTGAGGAAGCAGGGCTCCAGGACACATTGGTGGGGTTGTCTGTCCAGGGAAGTCTGGTCTACATCATGCTAGCATCTAGAACCTGGTGGTTGAAAAGAGAGTTAACATTTATTAATTTTTTACTGCCACCAGGATTATCTGTGGGATTGGTGATTGCAGGACAAATCCCATGCTCCCAGTGGCCTTTATTATTGTTTTTTTTTAATAGAAAATTGAGAGAAGTGGGGAAGAGAAAGAGAAAGAAAGACACTGCAGAACTGATTTATTGCTTCTGAAGCTTCCCCCCTGCAGGTGGGGGACCAGGGGCTTGAACCCAGGTCTTTCTTTGTGGTAAGGAGGTTCCTCATTGGGGTGTGCCGCTGTCTGGCATTTCCTTGCAGAATCCTGTACCCGTCAGGGTTTTTGCTTGCAAGCAACTGCAATCACACTGGAATAAGTCAAGTCAAAAGAGAATTTATTATTAAAGACAGATCGCATTAAGTCAATATCTCCAAACTTGGAGGCTGTGTGGCCAGGAGCATGGCCTAGGTGCTGTAGAGCTGGTCTGAAGGCAACGTCACACTGACCCTTGGGCATGTTCCTCACAGCCTGCCTCACTTACACTAGAGGAAGCCAGTGCTTCTCCAAGCAGGGGACCCTCACTGGAGTGGATGTCTCAGGACATCCACTGCGTTGTGTTACTGCTTCAAGGTCCAAAGTCAAGGTAGAAGCTCAGCCTGCTATTCTGACCCTCGGTGTCAGCGTGGCTGGCATTTTCCTCTTTAGTCATAAATGTGAGATTCTGCTTCATGGGATGGTTACTTCCCCAATATGGGAGAATGACACACATGTCATGTACACAAGTCAGGTGTTGTAACTGCTACTGGCCAGTGGAAACTCTCTCTCTCTCTCTTTAATTTTTTTATTATCTTTACTCATTTATTGGATAGAGACAGCTAGAAACCGAGAGAGGAGGGAAAGAGAGAGAGAGACAGGGAGAGAGGCACCTGCAGCCCTGCGTTACCACTTGCAAAGCTTTCCCCCTGCAGGTGGGGACTGGGGGCTCAAACCTGTGTCCTTGCACATTGTAACATGTGCGCTCAACCACCTTGCCCCCCCCCCCAACAGACTCTCTGGGCTGCTAGCAGGATGATATGTTTTTAGTGTAAAATGATCCCAGTGTTGCTTCTCTCGCTTAGATTAGAGGGACAGTATGCCAAGAAAGGGAATCCAGTGATTAGACAAATTTCTACTGTCCTAGCCACAACCCCAGCATTCATCCAGAGCAGGATGGGGGTGAAGATACTACTCACCCTGCAGCTTGGACCAAAGCTGCTACCTAATCCTAGGCCTGAGGGGCAGTCCCCAGTGTTAGAACAGCAAATGCCTTAGCAATACACTGCGTTCAGCAAGATGCACAAAGGGTTGCTCATGCTGGCTTCCACCCTCTGCAAGATTTTTCTGTTGATCTGATCACATTCCATGGTGCCTCGCTTTCTTCATGTTTTAGCAATAGATGTGTGTGTGTTCCCAGTGGGGAGAGTCTCCTTCCTCACTGATGGTTGTTGATCTCTATCTTTATACTATGTAACTCCATGCTACTAAAGGTTGATGTGGTTGCCTCTTTGTATGTTTTTATTTTTCCTTTTGGAACTCATGTTATGGATTCCTTGGCCAACAAAATAACACTCTGTTTAGGCATCAACTTCCACAGCTGTAAACTGAGGAAACTAGGGAACTGAGAAAGTGCATAGGTTACCTTGCTTGAGGATGTGGGTTTGAGTCCCTGGTCCCCACCTGTAGGGGGCAGAAAAAGAGGTTCACAAATGGTAGAACAGGCTACAGGTGCCTCTCTTTCTTTTTCTCAGTCTCTCTCACCCTATTTCTCTCTGAAAGAAAGAAACAAACATGAGAGAAAAAAAGAAAGAACGAGAGAGAGAGAGAGAGAGAAAGAAAGAAAGAAAGAAAGAAAGAAATGAAGAAAAAGAAAGAGGAAGGGAGAAAGAAAGGGGAAAAAAACGGTCACCAGGAGTGGTGGATTCTTTGTGTAGGCAATGAGCCCAAGTGATAACCCTGGTGGAAAAAAAAAAAATTGGGGCCAGGTGGTGGCGCACCTGGTTAAGTGCAGACATTATAGTGCCTAAGGACCAAGTCTTGATCCCCCCAACCCCCTTATCTGCAGGGGGAAAGCTTCATGAATGGCGAAGCAGTGCTGCAGGTGTCTCGCTGTCTCTTTCTCTATCTCCTTCTTCCCTCTCAATTTCTGGCTGTCTTTATCCAATAAGGAAATAAAGATATATCTTTTTTGCCTCCAGGGTTATTGCTGGGATTCAGTGCCTGCACCATGAATCCACTGCTCCTGGAGGCCATTCCCCCCCCAAAGTTGCCCTTGTTGTTGTAGCCTTGTTGTGGTTGTTATTATTGTTATTGATGTCATCATTGTTGGATAGGACAGAGAGAAGTGGAGAGAGGAGGGGAAGACAGAGGGGGAGAGAAAGACAGATGCCTGCAGATCTGCTTCACCTCCTGTGAAGCGACTTCCCTGTAGGTGGGGAGCTGGGGGCTCGAACTGGGATCCTTGTGCTGGTCCTTGCGCTTTGCACCACATGCACTTAACCCACTGTGCCACTGCCTGACCCCCCAAGATAGTTTTTAAAAAATGTAAAAAAGAAAAGAGATTGTTCAGAGAGTTAACAGTGAGAAGCTATGTAGCTGTTCACATCATGGCAATAATAAATGGGTTAATGGTCCCTCTGAGTTAAGGTTAGTGATAGCGTGGAATGATGCATCTAAGTAACCGTATGTAGCACTGGGTATGGTTTGTAGTAAACAGTCAATGAATTTTAATAAGTGTTGTGATACAGATGCAGAACACTTTGTCTGGTCTTTGCCACAGGCCAATAGGCTAGCTGGCAGGTGGAATGGCAGCCAAGACAGACTATAGGAGAACCGGCCTTCATTCCAAGACTTTCCCTCTGCATCTTCAGATCCCCAACTGAGGACAGCTATCCAAATATGGAAACATAGATCTTTTATTTAAACAATTATTTATAAAATAAAAAACATCAACCATAGGATAAGAGGGGTACAGTTCCATACAATTCCCACCACCAGAGTTCCGTATCCTTCATTGGAAGCTTTCCTGTTCTTTATCCCTCTGGGAGCATGGACCCAGGATCATTATGATGTGCAGAAGGTAGGAGTCCTGGCTTGTGTAACTGCTTCTCTGCTGGACATAGATGTTGGCAGGTGGATCCATACTCCCAGCCTGTTTCTATCTTTCCCTAGTGGGGCAGGGCTCTGGAGAGGTGAGGTTCCAGGACACATTGGTGAGGTCGGTCATCTGCCCAGAGAAGTCAGGAAAGCTAGATCTTAACAAGAATCTATTCCTAGCCAAAAGCAGCTCCGAGATGGGATGCAGGACCAGAGGAGCCAGGCCAGCGCAACCTACCCCAAGTATGCATTCTCACAAGTGTCACTGTTCAAATCCCATCGAGTCCGAAGAATCAGAGGCCTGCGAGTACTCCAGATCCCAGTTCAGGAAATGCCTTTACCATATGCTAATTTGCATTTACAGAATTTTATACTCCCCCCCACATACAGGATGGAAGCTGCAGGATCCCCTCTTCAGCTCTCTAGTAACTGTCTTGGACCTTGCACTTTGGACCAAGCTGGGAGCCACACCTGGCTGGGCCCTGGGTTTTGCTGGCCAGCTTGTTGTGCAGAAAGAAGCCCTGGGACCACGGAGGGCAGTATAAACAGGATGGAAGGCAGGGTACTTGGAGAGGTCCACATGTGACTCTGCCCGCCGTTGCCTGTGTCCCCTTCCTTGGCCACCTCCTCTCGCCTCTCGCTCACTGTGTCTGTCACACTCCAGAGGGGAGAGCGGCCTCTTGCTTGCAGGATGCAATGGAACGTCAGGCCAGGAAGACGCTTCACTGGACGAAAGGCCTAGACAGCAGCCTCCTCGTTCACCTGAGCCAGACCCAACAGGGAAGGCTCCGTGACTACAAGAGGTTAAAACTTGCCCCTGTGTTTACTTTTGTTGGCTGCCACACTGCATAATAATCTGTCAGCACGTCAGGTGCGGATTTATTTGTGCATTAAAAATTGCCTTGAGCCGACGGACACAGACGCTCTACACCACGATGGAAAATGTGCCTCCGGCACAGAAACAGCTTCTCCAAATAGTTCACCCTCTTAATAAGTGCATTTAATTAAAATCATATAACTTTTTAAAAACTATATTAAAAAAAAGGCTTGCTGAAGCTGAAGCTGAAGGCAGAGTTTTGGAACACAAAAGAAAAGGGGTGTGCTTCCCTGGTCCTTGTGCTTGAGAATGGAAAACTCAGTGATGGGTTGGTCACTCTTACCTCCCACAGGGTGATTGGAAAAGAGCCAGGAGTATGGGGTGGGCGGCGCATCCGGTTAAGCTCACATAGTACGAAGCACAAAGATCCGAGTTCAAGCCCCTGCTCCCCACCTGCGGGGGTGGGGGGGACTCACAAATGGAGAATCAGGTCTGCAGCTATCTGTCTTTCTCTGTCTCCCCCTATCTCTCTTGATTTCTCTCTGTCCTATCCAATAAAATGGAAAAAGTGGCTGCCAGGAGCAGTAGATTTATAGTGCCAGCATTGAACCCCAACAATAACCCTGGGGGAGAAGAAAGGAAAGGAAGGGAGAAAGAAAGAGAGGGAGAGAGAGAGAAAAGGAGCAGGTGCCTTGGTCACCAAAGGGGGCAATTGTAGATGGTGTTTTGTTGTGTGTTTGGTGCTGTGTGTCAGGTGCATGGGCATGAACTTGACTAGGCATTAGACCCCTTAGAGGGACAGCTAGTCTTCACGTGTCTTTGAGGACAGTCCTACCCAGAGGCACAGGGCTCCTCTAAACAACCTCCCAGGACCTTACCTTCTAGTTAGTGGCACGTAGGTGAGAGGGGATGTGCTGATGGGGTCCGAACAAGTGAGATAGGGGTGGTTTCAAACCCTCTGCATTCCGCCTTTTTCTCATCTGTGCTCTGAAAGTCTCCAGAGACTTCTGAATCGAGACAAAGTCTGGCTCTGAGGCAGTGACAGCAAGGCTTTGTGGCCTTGCTTTGCGTCTGCCAGTGGATTATGGAACGTGTCCGCGTGAGGCTGGTGGCGGCAGTGGCCGGCCAGGGAACTGCCCTGTGGGGACCCATAGTTGGTGGAGAGCAGCAGGGGGGAAGGAAGGGTGGGGATGTGTGTGGAGTGGCCACAGGAGTGGCGCCGGGGAGGAGGGGGATCGGAGACTGTGTTTGGGAGTGGGGAACCACAGCATACCAGGCTTGGAGGCCGGCAGCCCTGCTCATTATGCAGCCCCAGGGAGCAATGTCAACCCATTAGGGCTGCCCAGAGGGAGGGGTGGCCTGGGAAGCCCTCAGAAGGAGTCTGTGTCTTGGGTCTGACCAAGAAACGATGGCAGAGGTTGCATGGCTGGGTCTGTGGGGAAGAGAGCTCATGCCCTGGCACCCAGGGCGTCAGCAGGAATAGTTTTCAGAGCCAGCCTTCTGGGGGATCTCCATGAAGGGCAGAACAGACTCAGGGTACTTCCTTCTCCCTGCCAGGCCTGAGGTTTGAGAGCTTCAGAAAAGCAAGATGCCCATTCCAGAAATTCTGAGGTTCCAACCACCTTGGATGTGAGCATTCTGGTTCTCGGCGCTCCTCTGGGAAGGCTCCCGAGCTGCTTTTCATAGCTACAGAGACAGAAATGTCCAGGTTGCTTACTTTAAGGCCACCCAGAAAGAGCCAGGGGACCAGAGACCAGGGAAGCTTGTGTGGTGTAGCTTCTTCTTTTCTTAGCATCTTCTAATGATATGGGAGCTTTGCTATTTATGATGGTGTTCCCCTGCTCACAGAAGGTAAACAAATTCAACATTAGCTCTCAATTTTTTTTTTTTTAAGTAAGCAACCTGTTAACCCCAAGCAGGAGTTTATATTATGACTTTTCCATCATCTCTTATGACTTAAAAATAATTTAATTGAAATGATCGTGTTGTGAGTACTTTCCATAGATTTCATTTTAGGGATCATTATTTTGAACCAAAGTCACAGGTGTACCCTAAGTGTTGTTGTTCTGTGGATTGTAAAGACACTATTCAATATGGGATAACTAGTGTGTGTGTGTGTGTGTGTGTGTGTGTGTGTGTTGTGTATTTTTTGAAGTACGGGACTTAATGTTAAGCAGATAATTCCCCCCCAACACATTGTTGGAGAGATGATACTAAGTCAGTTACTACTCTTGTGTGAAAAAAATGATTCTAGATTATTTGAAAGGGTTACTAAAACCCTACTGTGTATGTGCCAGACACTGTCTAGTTCTTCACTAGAGAGCGGAACAGCCCGAGATAAACAATTTTAAAACCTGCCTACTCGTTCACCTGTCTGCTATGTAAAATCAGATGTGAGATGTGCTGGGCGTTCACAGAAACTTAGAAATGGGGCCAGAAAGGCCAGGTGGTGGCTCACCCAGTTGAGTGCACATGCTACAATCTACAGGAATCCAGGGTCAAGCCTCTGGTCTCCATCTGCAGCAGGGAAGCTTTTGCAAGCAAAGTAGTACTTCAGGTCTCGGTCTCTCTCTCTCTCTCTCTCTCTTTCTCTCTCTCTCTCTTCCTCTCTCTCTTTCTACCTCCCACTCTATCTTCTTCTTCCCTCTCAATTTTCGTCTCTATCCAGTAAATAAATGAATAAATAATTGGGGCTGGGTGGTGGGGCACCTGGTTGAGCACGTGTTACAATGTGCAGGACCCAGTTCAAGCCCCCAGTCCCCACCTGCAGGGGGAAAGCTTCACAAGTGGTGAGGCAGTGCTGCAGGTGTCTGTCTCTCTGCCTTCCTATCTCCCCCCCGCCTCTCAATTTCTGACTGTCTCTATCCAAAAATTAGATAAAAATAATAAAATTGAATAAATAAAATAAAGGTATGGGGACAGAGAGGTACGGTACTGGCTAGGGTCCAAGCCTCGCCATGTATGCAGCCTGGCTCACTTAGATATATTGACCTGTTTTTCACAGCAAAGTGTGGGACTTGGGAACATTGTGTGGTGGGTGAAGCATCTGAGACTGCACGCAGTCACCTGCACCAATTCTTCGTCTGTGAATGAGGATCATTGGAAGGCGAGTCTAGAAACAGTGAGGAAAGCCTGAGCAGTGAAAGGTTTTCTCAAAGAGTCTGTGTGACTACAGTATTTGAGAATGAATGTCTTGGGTTTCAGATCCTGGGAAGGTTAGATGTTGGAAGAATTTTGGAATGACAGATATCACCGGAGAGTATCTTTTTTTTCTTATAAATATTATATCTTCATTCAGGTTATCCTACTTATTTTTAAAAAAATTATTAGTGATTTAATATTAATAAGATTATAAGATAACCAGGGTATAATTCCATACAGTTCCCACCACCAGAGTTCCATATTCCATTTCTGCCACTGGAAGCTTCCCTATTCTTTATCCCTCTGGGACTATGGACTCAAATTCTTTATGGGGTGCAGAAGATGGGAGTTCTGGCTTCTGTAATTGCTTCTCTGCTAGACATGGGCATTGGCTGGTGGATCCATATTCCCAGCCTGCCTCTTTCTTTCCTTAGTGGGGTAGGGCTCTAGAGAGCTGACGTCCCAGAACACGTTGGTGAGGTTGTCTGCCCAGGGAAGTCAGGATGAAATCCTAGTAGCATATGCAACTTGGCACCAGAGAGTATCTTAAGGCATAGTCACTGGACTGTGGTTGTTCCACTTCCTACGTAGCTTCAGAGTCTTCACCTTTGACAGGGAAAGCATGATTCCTACTTCCTGCACTTGGTGCTGACAGAAAAGTAGGTGAAATAAAGTATAGAGAATCTCTGGGTTCTGTTGTCACAAGGCAGGTGTCCCTTGCCTGGAAGATCTTCATGACTATGTTAGATCTGTGGTGGTGTTGTGGAAGCAAACTATACAACTTGTGTTAGGTATCTGCAGCTACCATACCAAACTACTCTAGATGGGGTTATTATTTTTTATCCCTTATTGGGGGATTAATGGTTTACAGTCAATAGTAAAATACAGTAGTTGGTACATGTGTAACATTTCTCAGTTTTCCACATAACACTCTAACCCCCCACCTAGGTCCTCCTCCGCCATCATGTTCCAGGACCTGAACATTCTCCCCCCCAGCCCCAGAGTCTTTTACTCTGGTGCAATACACCAACTCCAGTCCATGTTCTGCTTTGTGTTTTGCCTTCTGTTCTTATTTTTCAGCTTCTGTCTAGGAGTGAGATCATCCCATATTCATCCTTCTCTTTCTGGCTTCTCTCACTTCACATGATTCCTTCAACCTCCATAGCTATACGCAGATCTTTTTGGAATGGGTGTGTTGGGTTCCTTAGGCTATATCCCCAGGAGGGGAATTGCAGGGTCATAGGGTAGGCCACTTCTAGCCTTCTGAGAGTTCTCCAGACTGTTCTCCACAGAGGTTGGACCCATTGACATTCCCACCAGCGTGCAGGAAGGTTCCTTTGCCCCCACAACCTCTTCAGCATTTGTTGTTGCTATGATTTCTGATGTATGACAATCTCACAGGAGTAGATGGGGTTATTTAACAACAGGAATGGATGTTTTCCTGACTTTGGGGGCTTGAAGTCTGAAGTCAGGGTGCCAACATGGTCAGGATTTAGTGAGGCCTCCCTTCCTGGCTTAATGATGGCTGCCTCCTCACTGTGTCCTCACATGGCAGAGAAAGTATGAATTCTGGCTTTTCTTCCTCTTACAAAGACACCAGTCCTGTTGGATTCAGCTCCACCCATATGACTTCATTGAACTTTTATTACTTCCCAAGATGACCCATCTGCAAATACAGTCACACTGCAGGTTAGAGTGCTAACATGTGGCTTTTTATGGGGACACTCTTTGAGCCATAGCACAATTTGTGTTTTTTTGTAGTGAGCCTTTCTTTTTCATCTTCCTGTCAGGCAGGGGATGTCAGCTGTCATTTTCTCTTTCACTGACAATTTCCAGCTGCCACAGCTGTATTCTGTCACTACAATGAACTCCACTCAAGAGCCATCCGTGCCTTTTTTTCTGTCACTAGAGGGTGGACTTCCTTTCTCAACATGGTCCATGGGCCAGGTAACAAGATGGCGGATGGATAGTTTTCAATGGAAAGTTTAGAAAAAAAAAAAAAAAAGAACCACCATCTGAACTAGTTTTTATAAATGCTCCACATGACTGCAGACTGGAGCACAAATAATATTTTTGGCTTTCTTTGGAAAGGCAAAATTTCTTTAAACTTTCCAAATTCTCCAGTTATTCCCAATTTTAATTCCTGTTACTACTACTATTCATGCTCCCCACCCCTGCGTCTAGACCCTAAAGACTTCTGCTTACTTGTTATTCCATTCCAAAATAACTCCACAACATGAACAGTTCTAAAGCCCGGACAAGGAGGCAGAAGGAGGGACTCACTTAACTTTTCTGGAGAGACCAGATTATCCCATACCAGTTATTAATGTCCAGCTGTACTGATCTGGGGTGGACTGTGACTACAGGTGGTTAGCTGTCTTCACACAAAGGAGTTTTTGGTCCAGGGTTCCTACTCAAGTCCAGTGGCATCTAATCTGTCTCTCTCTTTCTTATAATTTTATTAGTGATTTAATAAATTGCATGTCAACAGGAAGTATAATTCCACACTATTCCCACTACCAGAGTTCTGAATCCCCAATCTCTCCATTGTAGGCCACACCAGTCCTTCCAAGGTTGCAGGCATGGGTTAACTGTCGTCTCTATAACTGTCGACATTTGTACATAACTGCCCCCCCTCTTTCTTCCAGGTCCGGTCCTCTCTTCTCCTCCAAGCCACACATAACCCTATTCCTACATCCAAAGATCCCTCCTATTTTACCTCTTTTCTCTTTGGGTCCTGAATGGAGCTGAGGTTCAGAGCCCTTTGATCCTGTTACCCCATCACTTCTCCCCTACTGGGAGTATGGATCAAAATTGTTTTGGGGGTGCAGAAGATAGGAGTTCTGACTTCTGTAATTGCTTCTCCACTGGACTTGGGCATTGGCAGGTGGATCCACTTCCCCAGCCTGTTTCTGTTAGTGGGGTCGTGCTATAGTGAGGTGAGGTTCCAGGACACATTGGTGACATCATCCTGACATCTTCTTTTTGTGACTTCCTTGTCACAAATGTCCTCACGTGTCCAGAACATTCAGAGTCTTGCTGTCAGCCATCCAATTGGAGCTCCTGGGACCATCCATATGCTCTGTACATGTTGGAGAACCACCTTTTCCCCAAGCCATCACTCACTGTGAATTTTTGAAAAAAAAAATTTCTAGAAATGGCAGATTCAAAAAGGGGGGGGGGCTTAATAATTTTAGGGACATTTTTAGGTGATATGCTTTCAGCCAGGAGCACAGGAATTTTCCTTCTGAAAAAATTCCCATTCCCCCCCCCCCCCGATGATGGCATGTGTACTTACAGCCCATGAAGTCAGTGTGGTTTGTATGGCTCCCCTTGCTGACCCATAGATAGACAGGGTGGAAGAAGATTTATTTTTCACTAAATATCCAGAATAGAATAGTAGGATGTACTACTCTCTGTCTGATTTTTTTTTTTTTTTTTGAAGATAAGGGCTCTGATTTTATTCATCCGAGCAGATATCCATACAAATATCACTGGGGATCTATTGCTCTGGGTCAACTTTTCATGGAGAAAGAGAGACAAACACAGAGGGAGAGATATGAAGATGCCACAACACGTAAGAAGAGATACACAAACACATGAAAAAATACTCCACTTATCATTAGAGAAGTGCAAATTTAAACTACAGTGAGATCCCATCTCCCGCCTGGCTTACAGCAATAATCCAGAAAATGGCAGGCATTGGAGAGGTTGTGGAGGAAAGGGAACTCTGCTCCTCTGCTGGTGGGAATGCAAACTGGTACAGCCCCTTTGGAAGACTATGGAGAGTTCTTCAACAAATAAAAATGGAATTACGGTTTGTTCCAGCAGTACCACTCTTAGGCATTTTTCCAGTGGACACGTAAGCACTAATTAGAAGGGACATATGCCCCCCCCCATGTTCACAGCTGCATTATTCACAATAGCCAAAGAAGGGAAGCAGCCTAAATGTCCATCATCAGATGACTGGCTAAAGAAGTTATGGGATATAGATTCCATAGAATACTACTCTGCAGTCAAAAAAGATGATATTGTGTCCTTGGGGACAAAATATATGGAACTGGAGGTGATTGATTGTACTTAGTGAAATAAATCAACAGATGAAAGACAACCACTAGATGCTTTCACTCATATGTGGAATCTAGAGACCTGACATATATGATCTTGCCATAAATAAATAAACAAACAAATAGATAAATATCCAAACAGAACAGAAGCAACCAAACCATAAGGCCTGGTGAGAACTAGGGTGGTTATCTTTGGGAGGTGGGAGGGTTGGGATACAACTTTGGTGGTGGGTTTGGTGTGGAACTATAGGTTGGAAACAAACTATTGAGAACAACAACAAGATGACATAGCACCAAAGCTTCCCTGGAGTCCCTCGTCTGGGATACTAGGGACTTGGGCACACACACGGCAAAGCAGGAGCCCTCTCGATGAGCTATAAATAAATATATTTAAGAATCTACTGTGCTCTGGGCATTCTTCTTCTTGGGAAATTTCACAGTGAATATGCAATATTGACCCTTGCCCTTAGGGAATATATTTTTAAAAGGAAGGGATATATGATATTTAAATAAACATGTAGTGTTGGAAACAGTAACGGATAGAAAGGTAGAAAAATAGACAAGAGGCCAGATAGGGGTATATGCAGACTGAGTGAGGAGCTGACATTTGGGCAGAGAAGTTTAATAGATGTAAGTATGGGGCCAGATGGTGGATGGTGCATGCATCTGGTTGAGCTCCGCCAAAAAACCTGGGTTCGAGCCCCCAGTCCCCACCTGCAGGGGCGGGGGATGCCTTACGAGTGGTGAAGCAGGTCTGCAGGTGTCTCTCTGTCTCTCTTCCTCTCGATCACCCCCTTCCCTCTCAATTTCTGGCTGTCTCTAGCCAATAAACAAATAAAAGATAATTCAAGGGGGGTGGGCAATAGCACAGTGGGTGGCACAAAGCGCAAGGACCGACATAAAGATCCCTGTTTGAGCCCCCGGCTCCCCACCTGCAGGGGAGTCCCTTCACAGGTGGTGAAGCAGGTCTGCAGGTGTCTGTCTTTCTCTCACCCTCTCTGTCTTCCCCTCCTCTCTCCATTTCTCTCTGTCCTACCCAGCAACGACGACGACAAGAATAAAACAACAAGGACAACAAAAGGGAATAAATTAAAGAAAAAAAAAAAAACAGTGAAAAGATGATAATACAAGAAATGTGATAGAAAGAAGTGAAAGCACAAGTGTCTGAAGCCCAGAGGCCGACAGCTTCTGCTAAACTAGCCGTAGTAGACATGGCAGCAGGGCTGATTAGTCGCTTGTTTCTTTCTGGAGGCTGCTGGAACAAGTCGCCACCAACTGGGAACCACAGAAGGGATTTCTTGCCTCATAGTTCTGGAGTCTAGAAGTCCAAAACCAACATGTCAGCAGGGCTGTACTTGAGAAGGTTCTAGGGGAGCGCCATGCCTCCAGTGATGACAGCCGTTGACAGTCGCCATCTTGACTTGTGGAGGAAGTCACTCCAATCTCTGTCTCCACCCTCACATAACTCTCTCCTGTGTTTGTCTCTTCTTCTGTCACTTCTAAATGTACCCAGCATTCGATTTAGTACTTCCCTGGGTAACTCGGGTGTTTCCTTTTGATATCTTTAACTTTATCTGCAAAGATTCACCTTTTTTAACAAAAAACTAAAGGACATATTAGTAGATTATGAGGGCTGGGCTATAGAATTTTTTTATGGTGGGGGGAGGTGCCATTCAAGTTTACAAATTGTACAGTCTGGGAAAATCATTTCAATAGCAGGTTTGTAATAAAAAAATAAGTTTGCCCCATTGAAGGGCATGTTGATATGCCTTAGCTGTCACTGCGTGGTTGTGATGCACATAGATTTTTTTTTTTTTTTTTTGATGGCAGAAAGCAGGCCTTGGGCTCTGGATGGGTGAATAAAGCATGAGTGTTCAGTTATCCCCTTGCTGTGACATGGAGCAGCCTGGTGGCTTGGTGACCCAACTTGACTCAGCGAACTTCTAGTTAAGACTTGATTATCCACTGGGGAGAATCACTGCCATCAGACACAGGACTGTGAGTCTTCGTGAATGGGGCCTCACAGAACAAAGAATAGGAGGTATTTCAGGATGTAGAAACAAAGAAGAGGGGGCCAGGCAGTGGCACGCCTGGTTAAGCACTCACATTACAGTGCGCAAGGACCCAGGTTCAAGCCCCTGATCCCCACCTGCAGGGGGAATGTTGGTATGCTTCTAAATTCTGCTTCTAAGACCCCTTCTGTTACATTGCTTGAGGCTGTAGTCTATTTACATCATCACTGTTTTAGCTGGGTCCCGCCCTGCCTGCAGGGTATTGGTTTCATTCCCCCACTGGTTAGATGGAAGCTTTCTATGTTCTGTTCATGCTCTTTTTTTGCTCCGCCCCCTCTCCTAGTCATTTCCTTTCCCTTGTCACTTCTGGTGAAGAGATGCATAAAAGGCGATGTATCTGATTAATAAACGAGATACTGCTTCCCAGCTCAGCCATGAGTCCCTGGTCGTCTGTCTCCCGCCCGCAAAGCTAGCCCGGCAGGGGAAAGCTTCACAAGTGGTGAAACACAGCTGCAGGTGTCTCTCTGTCTCCCTCTCCCTATCTCCCCTTTCCCTCTCGATTTCTCTCTGTTTCTATTCAATAATAGAGAAAGAAAGAAGGAAGGAAAGAAAGAAACCTTGAGAGAGAGAGAGAGAGAGAGGCAGAGAGAGAGAGAGAGAGGGAAAGAAATGTAGCCCCACCCTAAGGAACAGAATACAGAAGCAATTAAAACAGGCGGGGGCTAGCAGGGAGGAAGGGGCAAGAGCGTGTCTTTGGACATTTCACAGTTCCAAGGCAAGCAGGCTCATGGTGGCGGAAGCTGAGGATAAGCTGCAGAAGTCATCGGTTTGGGAAGCTGGAGTTGCGGTCTGAGAGGAGAGTTTTCTTGCACTGAAGAGTCCTCTCTCTGGGACTTGTCATCAGTGGGATGTCTGGGTGCGTCTGGAGTGCTATGGCATTGAACCCACCTCCAGAGGGCAGCCACTGGCATTAGGAGTTCATTACTTAGCCTCCGTCAAGTCATTTGCCAGGGGTAGGCAGGGAGGAGCAGGTCAGTGTGGCTCAGAGCCTGGCTGAGTTTGGGGTGATGTTTGCTCAATTCTGTGCAACCCCAGCTGTTGCTCCAGGTGCTAAGTTAGACACTTGGTAATTAGCAGAGCTAATTTATTGAATCGTGTTTGCACTGTTTTTCTTCTCCCAGTTGTTCTTCTTGCCCTGATCCTTCAGGGTTTCCTGGACCCACTCCCAGGTGTGTTTGTTGGAAGGTAATGTTGAGGGAAGATGGATGTTTGTTGATGGCAGAGATTAGAGCAAGCTCTGGCTTGGTGGTAGTGTGGGGAGGCTCTGATCGCCTCAGATTCTGGGTCAGGGTTTCTCAACCTGGGCACTGTCTACATTGGGGGGGGGGGAAATGTGGGATTCTTCTCTTTGTGGTACACTGTTCTGTGTATTGTAGAGTGTTACTGGCCTCCCTTGGCCCCTACCCACCACACACACACACACACACACACACACACACACACACACACACACCATTTCTTCCCTGCTTGAGTTACAAGAAACCAAAATGTCTACAGATGTTGCCAAGTGCGCAGTGGATGGGGTAAGATTGGTCCCAGTTGAGAGCTTTCCTTCCTTCCTCCCTCCCTCCCTCCCTTCCTTCCTCCCTCCCTCCATTCCTTCCTTCCTTCCTTCCTTCCTTCCTTCCTTCCTTCCTTCCTTTCGCTGTGCCTGGATCTGCCAATTCCACTGCCCCTGGGAAAACTTTTTAATTCTTTTTTATTTCAGACAGAGATAAAGAAACACACCACAGTTCTACTTCCTCTGGTGATTTCAGCATGTGTCAGGACTTGAACCCCAGTCCTTGCTCACGGTAGGGGGTGTGCTCTGCCATGTGAGCTGTCTCCCAGTTCCTAGACTGTACACTTTTGATACAAAAATATCTTCTCAAATCCATGTAATAGGTTGAGGTGGTGAATACCCTTTTCTTCATAGTGTCTTCTCTCTCTCTCTCTCTCTCTCTCTCACACACACACACACACTCTCTCTCTCTCTCTCTCTCTGTTTCTCTCCACCAGGATTATTGCTAGGGCTTGCTGTTGAGGTGGCCAGTTTATCTTTTTTTTTTCCCCACCTCCTCCTCCTCTCTCTCCTCCCTTTCCCTCTTTCACTCCTTCATCTTCTCTTCCTCCTTCTCCTCTTTTTTTCTTGATAGTACAGAGAGAAGTTGAGAGGAGAGGGGGAGGTAGAGAGAAAGAGACACATGGGGACTGAGAGATGGCACACCTGGTTAAGCATACATTATTACCAAGTGCAAGGGCCCGCGTTCGAGCCCCCACTCCCCACCTGCAGGGGTCTGCTTCACAAGTGGTGAAGCAGTTCTACGAACGTTTATATCTTTCTCTCCCAATCTCCCCATCCTCTCTCAAATTCTTTCTGTCTTACCTAAATATATATCAGAAAAACAAAAAGAAAAATGGCCACTGGATCCAAAGTGCCGACAGTGAGCCCTAGCAATAACCCTGGTGGCAAGGGGGGGGGGGGCAGGGCTGCAGACTTGCTTCATGGCTCCTAAGCGACCCCCCTGCAGGTGGAAAGCCGGGGTGCTCAAACCTGGGTCCTTGTGCGTGGTAGCACGTGTGCTTAGTCTAGTGCGCCACTGCCTGGGCTCCCCTTTCTTTTTTCTCTTCTGAGATCTTTTATGACTTGACCAAATGAAGTCCTGAGCCAGGGAAGAGGCTGGCTTGGGGCATGGGATTTACAATCCCATCTCCACAACACAGCTTTTCCTTGTAAAGATGCACAGTCCTCCTGTTAGAAGGAAAAGAGAAAGCCACACCATATAGCCAAACCCAGGAAGGGGAGGCCTGTGTAGTTTCTGTGTGGGTGGATTCCCTGGGGCCGGCGTCTCTCCATCTCACTCCTTAAAGGGCCACGCCAACTTCGTCAGCACCCTAACTGCTTTTCCAAGACTTGGATTCATTTTGGCCATTCCCTATAGAAGCCAGCTTAGTGCTTTCTCTGCTGAAAAGGACCTTGAGTGTCTTTGGCGAATGAATGAAGATTGATCCTGTGACCTCACTCTGCCAGGAAGGGGAAGAGGCAGGAGAAGCGAGGTGCAGCAACAGCTGAGGACGTGGCCTCGAACTGCTTCGCCCTACAGAAAGAAAAGACACAGGCCACAGATGTCATTTCCCGCTTCCTGTAGCCACACTGTGAAAGGAGGGCAGAGGAAATAGATGAAATCAGTCTTAGTGATATATTTTGTAAAAAACTGTATCAATCCAATATGGGAATATCAGTTCATGAGTCATTCTACCTTATTTTTTGTCTAATCCAAAATCCAGAGGTCCTGGTGTGTATTGGATACTTACAGCACATCTCAATTCGAGACTGTCACCTTTCCAGCATGCATTATCTAGGGCTTATACCCCGGACACCACTGGTCTAAAGAGGAAGTTCAAATAATGAAGCTTTAAGGGGGGAAAGAGAGGGGGGAAAAAGCCAACCCTATTCATTGTGGACAGGACTATAAAATGAACTTAGGAACTTATGTGAACAGACTTCATCCACA
Source organism: Erinaceus europaeus (assembly GCF_950295315.1). Classification (NCBI taxonomy): domain Eukaryota; kingdom Metazoa; phylum Chordata; class Mammalia; order Eulipotyphla; family Erinaceidae; genus Erinaceus; species Erinaceus europaeus. Next base: position 67,204 of record NW_026647708.1, read on the forward strand.
AATGCCCAGGACTGCCTCGACAAGTGCCTGTCACTCTTGGTGGCTCCATCTCGCCTCCAAACAAGGTCTGTTCACATGAACCCATTGGCTGACGCTCTCCCCTCCCCCTGACCCCTTTGTCGGCCACTCTGTTCGCCTTTGTTTCAAGCGAATGAGCACACAAAAAAAAAAGGGCCCCACATTCCACTGGGCCGTCTTATTCAAACATGGCCTGGTTGTGTTTTCCCAATTAAACAGGAGTTGCTCCCCTCACCCCCTTGCCCTAACTCACCCCTGCTCTACTCTCCTCGGAAGTTTTTCTCAGCATCTTAATCAGGGTCTAGCTGACTTCAGCTTCCAGACTAGTTTCAGGGGCCACAGTAACACCTGCTCAGATAAATCAAAACCAGGTCTCTTTTTTCTTCCTATGGGAAGACAACAGACAGAGAAGACTTTCCTGTAGGAGAGAGGAATGAAGGAAGACATTGGGAAAGGCAGAGTCGCCGGCCAAGCAGCAGCGAGAGTGAAAGGGAGAGAGACAGACACCTGCATCCCTGCTTCATCACTTCTGATGCTTTCCCCCTGCAGATGGGAACAGGGGGCTTGAACCTGTGTTCTTGATTCTATGCTCAACAGGGTGCACCACTGCCTGGCCCTGTTTTTTGGCCTATTGAAAGTCCTCTGAGATTTTTTTTTTTTGCCTCCAGGGTTATTACTGGGGCTCCGTGCCTGCACTATGAATCCACTGCTCCTAGCAGGCTTTTTTTTTTTTTCATTTTGTTGTTGCTGTTATTGTTATTATATTTTGTTGTTGTTATTGGATATTATTGGATAGGACAGAGAGAAATGGAAAGAGGAGGGGAAGACAGAGGGGGAGAGAAAGGCAGACACCTGCAGACCTGCTTCACCACCTGTGAAGCCACCCCCTCCCACACAGGTGGGGAGCCAGGGACTTGAACTGGGATCCTTACAGCAGTCCTTGTGTTTTGCACCATGTATGCTTAACCCACTGCGCTACAGCCCAGTCCCCGTCCTCTAACTTTTTATCATTCTTAATTAGAGAGAGAGAGAGAGAGAGAACACTCTGCTTCCATGTGGTACCAGGACTCAGTGCCTCCTGCATAGCTAGTCGCTTAGATTGGGTGAGCCACCTACCTTCTCTGCAGGTTGTGCTTTCATGATAAGAGTCCCACTTTGTTCTCATCACAACTTCCCCTCAATGTGGGTAATGCCCAGGTGGAAGTCGAGTTGGGGACCCACGTTTTGTGACTCTAAGTCTAGAATGATGACCCAGGCTTCCCTGGTGATATATATATATATATATATATATATATATATATATATATATATATATATATATACATATATATATAGTTTGTATTTATATGTTGAATAGAGACTGAAATCAAGAGGGAAGGGAAAGATAGAGGGAAAGAGAGAGAGACACATTCTGGTTACTACTTTCTTCCTGCAGGGGGGGACCAGGGGCTTGAACCTAGGTCCTTGTACTTGGCAACATGTGTGCTCAACCAGATGCACCTCCACCCAGTCCCCTTCTCTGGTGTTTTAAGGTAGTCAGTCACCTTGCATAGGTAAGGCAAGGTAAACACTTGGAAATTCCTTTTTAAAATTCCTGTAGTAGGGTTCGAGCCAGCCTGCATTATTTGGTATAGAATTACATATAGGGAGGGGAGTCGGGTGGTAGCACAGCGTAAAGCACAAGGGCGTGTGGAAGGATTCCGGTTCAAGCCCCTGGCTCCCCACCTGAGGGGGGGGGAGGGTGTCTCTTCACAGGCGGTGAAGCAGTGTCTGTCTTTTTCTCCCCCTCTCTGTTTTCCCCTCCTCTCTCCATTTCTCTGTCCTATCCAACAACCTTGACAACAATAATAACTACAACAATAAAACAACAAGGGCAACAAAAGGGGATAGATAAATATTTTTTTTTTAAAAAAGAATCACATATAGGGAAAGAGAAGATGGCAATAACCAAAGACATGATCAGACTACTGGTCTACCAAGACTGCTGTGGGTTGGCCTTGCAGTGAACTTAGGGGACATAGAATCTCTGTGCTGAACCACTTGGCCTTCATTCTGTCATCTACAGTCCTGCGTTGGCATTTCTGAGGCACTGGCATTTCCGACTCACCTCTGCCTGGACTGTCAAGAGATATACATTTCATTTGTAGTAGATCCATCAAACGGGCCCCCAGGTGCCTGTCTCCCAGGGCAGATGTAGCCCGACTCCAGGTGTAGAAACACAGACTCTGTCTGTAGAGACCTTTCTCTGAGCACCTGGGGGTTCTAGAGCCTGTAGGCCACAACACAACCTTGACTTTGCCTTAGCCCCACCCAAAGAAAATCTCCTCCACCGGGAGGAATCTCCATCTGGGTTATTTGGCACTGGGAAGTCTGCAGAGGGTTTCTGATAATGTTTGAGGTGATCTGGACTCTGTCATGCGGTGACATCCTGCTGTCTCTCCTCCATGTAGAGCTATTTTGAAAGTTAAAAGGCATTTGGGGCCTGAAGAGGAAAGAGAGAGAAGAGGGAGAGAGATGTTCTGGGCTGCTTATAGGGAAAGGGGGTTTCCTGTTACTGAAAAGAAAAAAAATTAATGACATAGCAGGACCTCTGTCTAGTTAGTTCTGCTCCTGTGTCATCTGAGATGGATTTTTTCCCCCCCAAATTCAGTCTGACTTTAAATCTTCTTTTGTTTGTTTATTTTTTTCTTTGTATTGTTGTTATTATTTTTTGCAGCTAGGATGGGAGTGAGCTTATCCTGTTAAGCAAGCATATGTCTGTCTACACCCCCAGCTCCCTTAGTCTTCTGCTTTTCCCAGTCCCCAGAGAACTTTGGTAGGTGTCTTTTAGTAGGAATGATTTCAATTTGGGCTAAGAAGCCAGCTTTGAGGAAGTCTCTTAACCTCTCTGGGCCTCAGTCCTCCTCTGGTAGGTGGAGTCATGTTGGCAGAGTTGTTGCAAGGATCAAATAACTTCTGTCCATGAGGGAGTTCTGTAACATCTCATAAGCCTTGCTCTGCTGGTGCTCAGGGCTGTCTTTCCCTAGAGGAGAGAGGCAGTTTCAGAGTAGAAGGCAGGGAGGGACCTTCTCTGGCAGGTATCCAACCTACTAAGCCCTTCCCTCACTTTTTCACCTCTGGCCTCCAAGGTTCAGAGAAATAGCTTATTGGAAGACACAGAAATTGGGTGAGAGCAAGGAAGGATAAGAATCTGGAGTAAATGGGGGTCAGACAGTAGTGCAGCAGGTTAATGCAGGTGGCACGACGCACGACCGGTGTAAGGGTCCTGGTTTGATCCCACGGCTCCCCACACTCAGGGGAGTCTCTTCACAGGTGGTGAAGCAGGTCTGCAGGTGTCTTTCTCTCCCCCTCTCTGTCTTCCCCTCCTCTCTCCATTTCTCTCTGTCCTATCCAACAATGATAACCACAACAAGGATAAAGGGAAGCCTCCAGGAGCAGTGGATTCGTGGTAAACTGAGCCCCAGCAATAACCCTGGAGGCAAAAAAAAAAAAAAAGAATTTGGAGTAATTACAGTGGCTGTTGATCCATTTCCCACCAGTCATGGCGTTTCGTGCAAGGAACATAAAGCATTCTTCTGCCCCTGACTGGGACCGACTCTCTGATCCCGTGTGCCACTGCCACCAATATAGGCTACATCCTCATTTTTCACTCAGTGAAAAGACCCTTTCTGGCCCTGATCAAGGCCATCTGCCCATCCAGGCCTTCAGCTCCAGCAGCCTCCTCTCCCTCCACCAAGGATAATAAGCTTGTTGCTTTTGTCCTGTTCTTCGACCACTTTGGCCAGCAGTATCGTGCTACCTTGACACAGGGCTGTCCCTCGGAAGAGAGAACGAGGCAGGATAGAGTAAGCAGACAAGGAGAGGATGGGTTTGGGAGGAAAGGAAGGCATGGCAGCCCATTAAAGAGAAATAAATTCTGCCGAGGGGAAGTAAGAGGTCCCTCCCCGCCTGTGTGTAAATCATCTTGTTTTATGGGCGGGATGTGTGTGTGTGGGGGGGAGATGGACTGGCCCAGATAACTGGGGTCATTTCTCCTACTTATGTCTGTCTGAATTTTAGGATGTGCCATCAGAGAACAACTTGGAGTTGCAAACTGCTGGGACCTCTTCCCTTGAATTTATTGTTGTCGTTAATTCTGCAGAATCAGAGCCGCAGTTCCTTAAGGAGAGTGTTTTCAGGATTTTATTAGAAAAACATGGCTCCATTGTTTTCCCTGCCTCTTTTTTTTTTGCCCCCTCCATCCTGAGTCTCTGTGTGAGTATCGCGGACTCAAGAATGGGATTTCTGGAGCTTGTTTGTAATCACCTTGCATGTAAGAAGTTACATTCTACACCAATGAAAGCGCCTTTCAGACCTGAGCTCTTAGACCTTGCTTTTGTGTCTTTGTCTAGTTAACTGATCTTTCAAGCCAAAAAAAACATTCTGGAGAGGGCAGAATTCACAAACCAAAGACCCCCCTCCCCAAAGGCCTAGGGACGGGCGTGTCTATTTTTCACTTTCACCTGTGCTTAGGTATAACTTGGGGTGGTTCCTTTCCTATGTTTTAAATTGTGAGTAGAGTCTGGGCAGTGGTGCACCTAGTTGAGTGCACATATTACCATGAGCAAGGACCCAGGTTCAAACCCTTGCTCCCCACCTGCTCCGAGGAAGCAGCATGAGTAGTGAATCAGTGCTGTAGGTGTCTATCTTTCTCCCCTTCTCAATTTCTCCCTGTTCTATCAAATGAAGAAAGGAGGAGAGAGAGAGAGAGAGAAATTGCCACTGGGAATGGTGAACTCATTATACAGACACTGAGATAAAGACACTGTGATAAAGCTGGTGGCAATTAAAAAAAATGGCTGGGTGTTGGGGCACCTGGTTAAGTGCACATATTACCAAGAGCAAGGATCTGGGTTCGAGCCCCTACTCTCCACCTGCAAGGAGTCCACTTCATGAGAGGTGTAGCAAGTCTGCAGGTGTCTATCTTTCTCTCCCTCCCTCTATCACCTCATTCTCTCTCAATTTCTCTTTATTCTATATATTAAAAAAAAGAAAAAGTTG
>NW_026647709.1:0-27188 GCF_950295315.1 Erinaceus europaeus
TTGAGAGGGGAGAGGAAATAGAAAGGGAAGAGAGAAAGATACCTGCAAACCTGCTTCACCATTTGTGAAATATTCTCTCTGCAGGTGGGGAGTGAGGGCTCCAACTCTGGTCCTTGCACGTGGTGTGATGTGCACTTAACCAGGTGCTCCACTGCCCTTCCATCTCTCTCTCTTGAGAGAGAGAGAGAGAGAGAGAGAGAGAGAGAAAGAGAGAGAGAGAGAGAGAGAGAAAAGAGAGAGAGAGAGAGAAAGAGAGAGAGAGAGAAAGAGAGAGAGAGAGAGAGAAAGAGAGAGAGAGAGAAAGAGAGAGAGAGAGAGAGAGAGAGAGAAAGAGAGAGAGAGAAAGAGAGAGAGAGAGAGAGAAAGAGAGAGAGAGAGAGAGAGAGAGAGCTATTATTTAGGTTCAGGTCTACAATGCAATTGTCTCTAGAGATAGGCAATATAATATAGTGTTATGTCAACTACACCTATAATTGTATCTCAAGTCTAGAAACCTCCTGCTGAAGATTTTCTAATTGGCTCTGAAAGAACGTAAGCTCTCATGACCCCAGGACCGCCAGAACAGTTTAGGATGAAACTGGGTTGCACAAATTCTCCTCACTTCATAGTCCAGAAAAACCACTTGGATTCTTTTTTTTCTAAGCATATAGCTCTATCCTGAGAACAACTGAATGATTTCTGTACCTTTGTGAATGATTATTTTGACAGATGTTATTTTGGCTATATTTTAAACAGGGAGTATAATGTAAAGAGAACGATTTTAATAAATCTCACTTGATATCTCTTTCTTCATTTTCTTCTCTCTCCCACCATCAATCCCTAATGAGAATATCATCTATTCAGAACTTAATACAAAGGTGGAATCCAGGGTCAGATATTTCAACAGACTTTAATTGAAAATGTTTCTTTAACTAATAACTCACTGAAGATATGATAAGCAGTTTGCTGCAAGTTTAGAGTCATCTTTAAATTGTGCCTAGAAGCATAACAAATAATTTCTTGGAGTTTGTAACAAAAAAAAAAAAAGAAAGAAAGAGAAAAAGATGAAAGAAAGAAAGAAAGAAAGAAAGAAAGAAAGGGGAGCACTACAGAGAAGATAGTATCATTTAACAAGACAGAGGACTGTATACATGCAAATGTGTTGTACAGAGGCAGGGGTAGCTAGCTTAGTGGTTATGCAAAAAGACTTGTGTGTGAGCCTCCAAAGTCCCAGGTTCAGTCCCTCATACCACCGTCAACCAGAGCTGAGCAGAGCTCTGGTTAAAAAAAAAAAAAAGTATTATACATGAAAGCATTATACATATAATATATATATATATATACACACAAATATATAACACATCTAAGAAAGTCTTTCTTTTTAAACTTTTATTATTAGCGATTTAATATTGATGTACAAAGTTAGGAGATAACAGAGGTCTAATCCCACACCATCCCCACGGCACCAGAGTCCTGTGTCCCCGTTCCCGCCATTGGAAACTGCAGCGGTTCTCCCAAGGTCACAGATATGGGTTGACTGTTATTTCTATAACTATATTCTATTTGCCCATTTTTCCTGTGGTCCTGCCTATTTCTTCCTTTCTAAGTCAGACCTATACCTACTACTACTTCTGGATGACCTTCCTTTTTTCCCCAAGAGTCTTTCTTAAGCTGTTCTTATGTCACCATTCTTTAACTGAGTATCTTCTATCCATTTCTCCCTCCCCTTTCATACTTTGAGGTTGTCTTATGTTTCTATGACGTCTTTACTGTGTATCGCTTTGTTTCTTTCAGTAACTCCTTTCAGTAACTTTTTAAAAAATATTTATTTACTCCCTTTTGTTGTCCTTGTTGTTTTATTGTTGTAGTTACTATTGTTGTTGTAGTTGTTGAATAGGACAAGGAGAAATGGAGAGAGGAGAGGAAGACAGAGGGGGAGAGAAAGACAGACACCTGCAGACCTGCTTCACCACCTGTGAAGCGACTCCCCTGCAGGTGGGGAGCCAGTCCTTGCACTTTGCATTTGCACCACGTGCACTTAACCCACTGCACTACCATCTGACTCCCACAATAATATATTTTTAACTTCTATGACCCCATAGGTTATCAGATGCTCAAAGGTCAGGACTGGAAAACATCTCAATCTAGAGACCAACCTACCCCAAACTTCCCTGAAGGGGAGGAGACTAAGGTCTAGAGCCAAAGACAGGACAGCTCAACTGTACTTCTGGGGCACAAATGTTATTTCCTAGAAAGATATGTAATTGCATGATAAATGATATTGTGGTCTGCAATATTTCTATTTGCCTGGGTAATAAATCATCAGGACATTAAAGCACCCTGGGTTTTTGTGACGGGGCCTCCACTTTTTCTTTCATGTGGATTGTAGAACTCAGTACACTGATGGAGCCTACTTACTAGAAGAAGACATTCCATCTTCAGATTGTCTTGGGTGGGATTTCTGAGGATCTGGTGAATCAGAGCCCACTCTCTCCTAAGGTGGATTTGTTTTGCTTTGCTTTGCTTTGCTTTGCTTTGCTTTGCTTTGCTTTGCTTTGCTTTGCTTTGCTTTGCTTTGCTTTGCTTTGCTTTGCTTTGCTTTGCTTTGCTTTGCTTTGCTTTGCTATTAGAGCTCTGCTCAGCTCTGGTTTATGGTGGTGCAGGGGATTGAATCTGAGGCTTTGGAGCCTCAGGCATAAGAGTCTCTTTGCATAACCACTATGCTATTTCCTCCCTCCCTCAAACTCCTAAGGTTCTGACACCATTATGTGAGAACAGGCCCTCTAAGCTAGAACTGAGAAGACCCACTAAAAAGCTATAAAATCTGGGACTGGTTTTCAGAAAATCTCATAGTGTTTCAAGCGTAACAATTAGCTAAGAACAAATTAGTTCTGCCAAATTCATGGGCTAAAACTGTCTGCTGGCAGGGATTCAGCTGATGAGTGAGGTTATCCTCCAAAACACCTTGGCTAATTATTTATGCTTCAAGAGCAACAAACATGTACAAACTTGTTTATTCATTGTAGAACTGGGTTGTTCCTCTGTACTAACCAAAACTGTGGCTCATGACAGCATTGTCTGAAATTGACAAAAAGAATTATTTTGTCAAAAGAAGGAAAAAAGAAAACCTTTCATATCTTGACTATTTCCCTTCAAAGGCTGAAAAATACCTGCATATGCTCAACAAGGCAAGGTTTTCCTTATTCTGCAACCAAGAATTCTTAGAAACTTTAAATATATACATTTATTTTGGATAGAGATAGAGAAATTGAGAGGGAAGGGAAAGAGAGAGAGAGAGAGAGGCTACAACACTGCCTCACTGCTTATGAAGCTTTCATCCGCAGGTGGGGACCAGGGGCTTGATCCCAGGTCTTTACACATTGTAATGTATGTGTTCAAGTATGTGGGCCACTACCCAGGACCAAGAGACAATTGCTCTCTTAGCAACTTTAAAGTATAATCATGTATTTATTCATGAAGAAATTGGTAACTGAATTGTGGTTTTATGAAGATGCTGTACTGCTAAAATTTCTATGTTTGAGTCTAATGTTTTATGCCCTGAAAATATACCACACCTGACTTTTGGGCTTCAAGGTTTTAGCTTCATCTCCTACTGCCAAGTTTTTAAGCCTCTGCCCTTCACTTGTTTACTCAGGGTAAAGTCAGTGAGAGCAGTCACCCATCCAGCCATCCTGCTTTGGAAAAAGCCTAGTCTGCCTGCCCACCTTCTCTTGTTCTGCTAAAGGAGAGCTAGATCTTGCAGTCGGGTAATGCCATTTAAAGTTGCTCAAATTTACAGATCTTTAAACAAACACAAAGTGCTGTGTAGTGCAACATCCCTGGGTTGGCAACTTCGGTCGATCTATATTTTAGAAAAGCCACTTAGTCTCTCCAGGCATTTCTCATCTCCAAGTCAGAAATAATTATCCCTGCCTTATAGAATTGTTATGATGCGTGATGACACATGTAGACACAGCCTGGCACACACTAGATGCCCGATTACTGGTGGCCGCTAGGACGAGTAATTTTCTTCCTCTTTCTTCGCCACCAGGGTTATTGCTGGAACTCAGCGCCTGCACTGTGAATCCATGGCTCCTGGCGGCCATTTTTGTTTTGTTTTGTTTTCTCTTCTTTTCTTTCTTTCTTTCCTTCCTTCTTTGTCATTTTTTTCATCATCATTATCATTTTTTTCTTTCTTTTTTATTAGACAGAAACAAGAGAAATTGAAAGGGGGCAGAAGAGACAGAAAAGGATAGAGACAAAGAGACACCTGCAGACCTGCTTCACCACTCCTGAAGCTTTCCCTGTGCAGGTAGGGAATGGGGGCTCACACTCAGGTCCTTGTGTGTGACAGCATTCGCTCTCATCAAGGTGAACCCTAGCTATCAATTTTCCATAAGATGAGTATTACGCCCAATGAAGTTGTTCTGTATAACACCTAGTGTACTAGGTTAGAACAGATGGTATCATATCTGACTTTAGCTGAGGCTCCCCAGGCTACAGCCACCTCCACTACGTTGCCAGGAAAGATCCAACTAATGTAGAAGTGCTAACGCCACAGGAGAGAGGAACTGAAGGAAAGAACTCCAGAGAAGGAGGCTACTTACTGCTTGCTCTATTCTCAGCCCACAACCTTCCAAAATCAGGAATGGTTCAGGTGGCCTCTCCACCTCCCCATCTATCCCACTTACTCTACTTGCTAGCAGAGCCAAAGACATTCTCCAAGCCAGGGCATCCCAAACCAACTGCTCCAAAGGACAACTCAGAACTTTTGAAGGCAACAGTCAAGAACCTGCTACCTCCCCCTGCTAATGTACTCAGCTGTCATCTGGGCCAAGGAGAACAGGGTCGACTCCAATATGAAGGCACTTACCAGGGGCCGGAGGTGGTGCACCTGGTTGAGCGCACATGTTGCAATGTGCAAGCATGTGGGTTCAAGCCCCTGGTCCCTGCCTGCAGGGGGAAAGCACCATGAGTGGTGAAGCAGGGCTGCCAATAATAATAATAACTTAAAAAAAAAAGAATATGATGTACAGTTCATGCTACATTGTGGCCCGTGTCCTCTACAACCAGAATGGCCACACATCAAAAGATAAAAGCCAGGGGGCTGGGCATGGTTTACTTAGTAGAGTGGACATATTAGCATGTATAAGGACTTGAGTTCAAACCCCCCAGCAACCATGTAGGAGTACCTGAAGAGGGGAAGTTTCATCAGCAGTGGAAAAAAATGTTATTGGGGGGGACAGGCGGTAGCACAGTGGGTTAAGTGCACAGGGTGCAAAGCTCAAGGACCAGCTCAAGAATCCCGATAAGAGCCCCGGCTCCCCACCTACAGGGGGTCACCTCACAAGCAGTGAAGCAGGTCTGCAGGTGTCTGTCTTTCTCTCCCCTCTCTGTCTTTCCCTCCTCCCTCGATTTCTCTCTGTCCTATCCAACAACAACAGCTATAACAACAATAACACTAACAACAGGGCTAACAAAAAATGGGAAAAATGGCCTGCAGGCGCAGTGGATTTGTAGTGCAGGCACGGAGCCCCAGCGATAACCCTAGAGGCAAAAAAAAAAAAAAAAGTGCTATGGTATCTTTTCTTTTTTTTGTATTTTTATTTATTTTCCCTTTTGTTGCCCTTGTTTTTTATTGTTGTTGTAGTTATTATTGTTGTTATTTATGTCGTTAGATAGGACAGAGAGAAATGGAGAGAGGAGGGGAAGACAGAGAGGAGGAGAGAAAACAGACACCTGCAGACCTGCTTCACCGCCTGTGAAGTGACTCCTCTGCAGGTGGGGAGCCGGGGGCTGGAACCGGAATCCCTGAGCTGGTCCTTATGCTTTGCACCACCTGCGCTTTACTGCGCTACCGCCCAACTCCCGATGATATCTCTTCTACCTCTGTCTCTCTCCCCTTCTATCTATCTTTATCTCTTATCCTCTACCTAAAAGGAAAAAGAAAAAAGTTTGCCAGGATGAGCCTCCCCAAAAAATGTTACAGAAAGCAAGGAGGAACTAACTGCACAATTTTGCTTAGCAAAGAGTCCATCCACCACTCAGAGTCTGTGGGGAAAAGACTCAGGTGGATTATGCGGGAGACAGCCTAGACAGAGCAGGTGCCCTCAGACTCCAGGCCCGGAATACAGGGAAGGCACACCTGTCCAGACCTGAGGGCTGGGAGCAAAAAGCATGGTTACATCAGGACGTGTGAGGACACCATGAGGAGAGGGCAAGAGACATTGTTCCTTGGGACTTCTTGATCTATGTCTCCCACAGAGAGGGGAGCAGTGTTGCAGGTGTCTCTCTGTCTGTCAACCTCTCTATCACCTTCTTCCCTCTTGATTTCTGGCTGTCTCTATCCAATAAATAAATGAAAGGAATGAAAAAATTTAAAAAAATAAAAGAGAGCTGTTGGCACTGAACACTGTTATGAATAACTACTCCACAGATGTGTCTTTGGTATAACGTTTCCAGTTTTCACCTGATGTTGTGCTCTCAAAAGAAGGTTACATACTGGTATGTGTGCAGTAGTCTGAGCGCGTGAGAGTAGGTGCCAGAGGAAAAACGAAAACAAGTCAACCATGTCTGGGGCAGTAAGGTCCTCATGGAGGAATCCTTAGAAAGTGGCTCTCTCTGGAAGGCTCTGGGCCCAGCTCTGGGGCTCAGGCTCAGCACACAACATGCCTTGGGAGGGTGAGGGTGGAAAGCTTAACTAAGGCTCCCTGGCCCCTAAACCAGGGACTAACAAGGCCCCTCACCACTATTAGGGTCACCTTGGCCCTGACTTCCTCACATTAAAAGTTTTTTCCTTTTTTTTTGGGGGGGGGGGGGTTGGGGTGGGGTGGAGGTAGGCAGTGGCACACCTAGTTGAGTGCACACATCACTCTGCACAAGGACCCAGGTTGAAGCTCCCGGTCCCCACCTGCAGGGGGGAAGCTTTACAAGTGGTGGAGCAGGGCTGCAGGTGTCCCTGTCTCTCTCCCTCTATATCTCCCCAATTCCTCTCAATTCCTTTCTCTATCCAATAATAATTTTTTTAAATTTTATTATCTTTATTTATTGGATAGAGACAGCCAGAAATCGAGAGGGAAGGGGAAGACAGAGAGACATCTGCAGCCCTGCTTCACCACTTGTGAAGTTTTCCACCCGCAGGTAGGGACTGTGGGCTCGAACCCCGGCCCACGTGCACTGTAACATGTGCACTCAATCAGGTGTGCTACCACCCAGCCCCAATAAATAATTTATTTTATTAAAAAAAGAGAGAAACTCCTTTTAAACATACATAAACAACAGTTTTTTTTTAAGGCAAAAAAAAAAAAATGTCAATCATTACGCAGCTCAGTTCAGTCACCAGACAAACCGTGTGTAATAAATTAGCTTAATCTATTCCGCAAGTGGTTTGTGAGTACTGTGTTTCCTCCAGTTAAGGAAAACATTTCTATTCTCTCTCTGCAGTCCAGCCGAGAGCTGCAGGCCGCCTCAGCCGCCCCACCTGGAGCCGCTGGGGGCCCTGCGGCTTTGTCCCCCCAAGACAGCAGCCCCGCGGGTCGCAGCTCCCCACCTCCACCCGCACCCAGCGCGCATTCCCTTCTTCCAAAGGGGCCTCTTTAAGGGCTCCCCGTGAAATAATCATTCATTATGTCACGGGAGAGGAAGAAAGGGAGTGTAAGTGTCTTGATGGGATTAGAGGAAGCCCCTGCAGAGATGATTTAGAGGCCGTGATAATTCATTTAATAGGGGCCTGGGGCAAACGGCTAGCCTGGGACATGCAGCCGCAGCCGCCTTAGAAAGGGCGCGCGCCCGGGCGGTGTGGGCGAGGAGCCTCATTAGCGATATTTAAGAGATCTCATTTGAGAAGGAGTCATAAAACGCAGTACTATTTTATCCACCCGGTGTGGCGGCCTTTCGCTTTCCTCTGCATGAATATTAAATTTGAAACGGCACCACAGCAACACATTTTGGAAAGTGTTCTTTGGGCTGTTATTTGTATGGTTGGTTTAGTTTCTCGTTTGTTAACCTTTTAAAAATGAATATCATTGAAAAATGGCTAACTGTACAACCAGAACTCGAACAGATTAGGAGGAATATAATGCTTTGCAATAGGTTTGTTACTAAACTGGGTTAAAGGATTTAAGTTTTTATTGATCCGAACACAAAAGGCATAGAGTGAGTCAGTAAATGGCAGATTACTTCGACAATTCCCAATTTTCATGCAGATTTTCTGAGGCTGTCCATTCAAAGCCACCACCCGCAGCCTGAATGGCACCATGACGCAGACAACACAGATGGGACTTGCAGACACTGAAAAGTCAAACATCCTTAAAAAAAAAAAAAAAAAACACTTCCAAAGAGTGTCTTCTTGCACAACTTAATATTCCACATTGCCCTCCGGAGGTGAACTCTAATTTGCTTCGAAAACTGTTCCCTTCAAGTGTTGATTTTTATGTAGTGAGAGATGGGTTGCTTTGGGTTTTTACAAACCCAAGAAGTTTCAAAGTGAAAACGGCTGTGGTTCCGATGACAAATATAATGGAAAGGGGAAAAAAAAATCTCTTTTGATGTCTGTTTTCCTGTTTGGTTTCCAAACCTACTTTCCCATACCTATCTACAACTAAATGGGTGCGACCTAGCTAGAAACATTCTAGCAAATACACAAACTTCCTTGTTTCTCATACAGTTGTGACCTAAGACTCTTTTCTTTCAAAACTCTTACATTTGCCAAACAAAACGTTCACTTGGATCCTCCTCCCTTAAGAAAATAAAAATAATTGTTCCAGCTATGTGCACTCATTTTCTTTTACAACACAGCTGCATTTTGTTATTATTTTTTTTTCCTCCAGGGTTATTGCTGGGCTCGGTGCCACCGCTCCTGGAGGCCTTTTTTCCCCCTTTTTGTTGCCCTTGTTGTTGTAGCCTCGTTGTGGTTATTATTATTACCATTGTTGATGTTGTTCGTTGTTGGATAGGACAGAGAGAAATGGAGAGAAGAGGGGAAGACAGAGAGGGGGAGAGAAAGAGAGACAGACACCTGCAGACCTGCCTCACCGCCAGTGAATCAACTCCCCTGCAGGTGGGGAGCTGGGGGCTCGAACCGGGATCCTTATGCCGGTCCCTATGCTTTGCACTACGTGCGCTTAACCCACTGTGCTACCGCCCGACCCCTGCATTTTGTTATTTTAAACAAAACAACTGGCAGGTCTCTATTCACAGAGCTACCCTAGCCACTCAGGATATATACGATGCATAATTAATATGTTATTTAAAAGACTTTCCTAATCAAAAAAGACACTAACTATATGTAAAATTATTCACTTACATATATTGGTTTGTGCAATTTTCCACGATGACAGTAAAAGTTGGTGGCTAAATGTATTTTCATATATAAGCACAAGTTAGCAAATGTCTTTTGTAAGGCATGCACAGTGAGGGGACCATTAATACTTGTGTTCCTCTTGTTTATATCCCACCGGCTATTAAGGAAGAAGTTATATTTTATACAGAGTTGTAAAACACTGTGAAATATACTGAGAGGAGCTATTTAGAAATAAAGATCACTAATATACTTTATACTCAGTGTCCAGACAAAGGCAAACATCCTTTAAGACTGGTTAGCTCCCTTCAGGGACTCTCTCTGGCTCTCAAGTTCTTGGTTTTTCTAAGGAGTTCCCTTTAATAAAAAGCAGACAACATCACCCTCTAATAGCCTTAGTCAATGCTGGGCCAAGTTTTGAGGAGAGGAATTCTCTTTAATTTAAGAGCTCTCAATCTTCCCTTTTTACAAGAGGTCATTCTGAACACCAGCAGGTGAATTTCCAAAAATTTACCTGTTCGCAACATCATTTTTTGCTTTTCCAGAAACAGGATTTAGCTGTCAATTAGAATGCCAGAAATAAGGAAATTCAGTGGAATTTGTAAGCATGCATACACTAACCAATGACTTTGGGGAATCACCCAGTGTTTAAATGATGCCACAGATTAAGACAATAGCATCAGCCAATCTGTTGAGAATTCTTTGTGTGCAGATGCAGGGCCATGAGCAAGGAGCTCTAAATGCAGACTTCTCTGCTTTGGACTCTACACAAGTCATCTACAAGCCACATCCTCACCAACGGAAGAGAAAGACATCCGGTAATTATGCATAGAATCAAATAGCGAACTAAGAGAAATGGAGGTACAAATACTTTCAAAGTCTCATTTTTGTAAAAATAAACTCCAGGATTTAAAAAAAATTTTTTTATATTTATTTATTTATTCCCTTTTGTTGTCCTTGTTGTTTTATTGTTGTAGTTATTATTGTCGTTGTTGTTGGCTAGGACAGAGAGAAACGGAGAATGGAGGGGAAGACAGAGCGGGGGAGAGAAAGATCAACACCTGCAGACCTGCTTTACTGCCTGTGAAGCGACTCCCCCCCCAACCCCCCGCAGGTGGGGAGCTGGGGGCTCGAACCCGGATCCTTAAGCTGGTCCTTGCGCTTTGTGCCACCTGCAATTAACCCGCTGCACTACCGCCCGACTCCCCAGGATTTTTTTTTTAAGTTACACAACAAATTCAGGTTGGAAAAAAGGCATAGACAGTGATTCAAGTTATCCCTTTTAAAAGTTAATGATTAAAACGCTATTTTTGAGGAACACACAATGTAAAAGAAGGAGGAGGAGGATGAGAGAAAGAAAAAAGTCTTCCTGTGGGGGCTTGGGCAAACCAGAAATCTCAACTGGAAAATGAAACCAAAATCAGTTAATTTTCCCTTAAGTAGTCACATACTTATGTTTAAGCTATACGTCTAAAAAGAATCATATATTTCTTTGTTCATGTCAGATAACAGCTCTACATGTCTTCTTTTGTATCCAATAAATACATTTCATGCCTAGTTGCCATGTGATTCTTTTCTGTGGGGATCCATAGGTGGAAAGTGTCTCATGTTCCA
This sequence comes from Erinaceus europaeus, assembly GCF_950295315.1. Classification (NCBI taxonomy): domain Eukaryota; kingdom Metazoa; phylum Chordata; class Mammalia; order Eulipotyphla; family Erinaceidae; genus Erinaceus; species Erinaceus europaeus. The sequence continues at coordinate 10,892 of NW_026647709.1, forward strand.
ATTAGAAAAATCAAGGCGGGAGTCGGGCAGTGGCGCAGCGGGTTAAGCGCACGTGGCACGAGGCACAAGGACTGGCGCAAGGATCCCGGTTCGAGCCCCCGGCTCCCCACCTGCAGGGGAGTCGCTTCACAGGCGGTGAAGCAGGTCTGCAGGTGTCTGTCTTTCTCTCCCCCTCTCTGTCTTCCCCTCCTCTCTCCATTTCTCTCGGTCCTATCCAACAACAAAGACATCAATAACAACAATAATAACTACAACAACAATAAAAAAACAAGGGCAACAAAAGGGAATAAATAAAATATTTTTTTAAAAACCAAGACTTCAGGGGATGAGCTCACATTCCGTCCTGTGTGAAGCTCAGACTTGGTTCTCTACGTTCACGTATTTATTATTTACACCACTAACAGCAGATGAACAATTTGCAAGAACAGCCTGTTCTCAGGCCATTACATTATGGGGGGGGGGGGGGGAAGAGGGTCGTCTGTTTTGAGTAGCTGGTTATCCATAAATTTGACCCCTTGGTTCTTTTTATCTTAAACTAAGTCAAGTGACAGTCCCTGTAGCACCTTCAGCATATTCAATAAAAACCAAATATATCTTGTGTTTGAAATGTACATTATAAATAGATGTATTGATGGAGCAGATATTGAGAAAAGAAATGGTAAAGATCTTGAATATTAAGATTTATATTAATCTATAAGCCTATTAAAGTACAGTAAAACCTGTCCTTCAGACCACCTTTTTAAAGATATCACCTCCCTGATGGGACCACTAAATTTTGGACCAAATTATTTTCCCATAAAGAACAATGAAAAGAAAATGATTATATTAAGACTACTTCTACTATGGTTTCTTTTCATTGTTCCACCAAAAATGATTCCAAACAGTAAAATAACATTGATTTTGACCTTGTTAATGAACCTGAAGAACTTCATGGAATACTCAAACACCAATTTCCATTTTTAACAGAGAGAGAGAGAGAGAGAGAGAGGGAGAGAGAGAGAAGCGCCCCTCTGTCTCACATTGCTGAAAACACTAGCAGCAAGTAGGAATAATTTCACTGGCGTTCAGCAGATGTAGCTTATCTCAATATCACTAATGTTCCATAAGGTTTGTCATGTGGATTTTTCTTTGTGTCCAAAGCTGGAGATGATTGTGTGATTTGTAAAATATTGAAGAAGCCTTCAAATCGAGAGGATTATTGTATTTCTTTTTGGTTACAAAGATTCTCACATACAATATTACTGAACCAATTTTCAGTTTTCCAAAATGCCACTCTCTCCAAGGGAACAACTTTCTCTCCTTGGGCTTTGCAAGGATTCCCTGTGGCTTTGACTGCCTTTTTCTCTAAACAAAAACTACTGTGCAGTGGTCCAGGAGGTGACACAGTGGATAAAGCATCGGACTCTCAAGCATGAGGTCCTCAGTTCAATCCCCGGCAGCACATGTACCAGAGTGATGTCTGGCTCTTCCTCTCTCTGCCTATGTTTCTCATTAATAAATAAATAAATAAAATCTTTAAAAAAACTACTGTGCAATCTACACTCCCCAGCGCCCCCGTGGAGTGAGTCCTGGCTCTCATAATCAGGTTTTCCTTGCATTCACTTACGTCAGTTAGAGAAAGCAGAGACCCTACCCACTTTGGAGCTGGACATGCAAGGCAGATTTTTTAACTGTTTCACTTTAGAATTGTTTTTCTGCACAGCCTCCCAAGACAACAATGGGGTAGTTGTTGTTGTTTTTCCCCAGTGTCTTCCAATGTCCATTTATTTCACTAGAAGCCCTTCCCCACACATACACCAATGGACATGAAGTTGGGCCAGGTACACACAACTCTACCTTTGTCTATCGAGAAGTAAACATGTGAGCAATGCCCACATACTGCAGACCCCTCAAAGAGACACGATGAGAACTGTGTCCCTGAGCTCAGGTTCAGGTCGGGTACCCACCGCCATCTGCTGCTCCAGGAAGCAACATCAGCTTTCCCTTCATTTGTGAGCTAAAGATCACTGGATCATCATCAGTTCAGAAATGACAGGTTCTTGATGTTAGGATCACACCGGCCCACCCCCGCCACCTCACCCCTGGAGTTACTGAGGTCTCCCGAGACAGCCTGCCTCATAGAATCAGAACGCTTACCACTATTCTTATGGGTGAAGATTATAGCTGCTGGAGCCAGGTGGTGGTACAGTGGATTGACTGCACATACCACAATGCTCAAGGATTCTTGTTCAAACCCCCTCTCCACCTGTAGGGAAGAAACGTCACAAACAGTGAAGCAGGGCTGTAGGTGTCTCTCTTTTTTCTTTCCCTCTCCCCCCCCTTTTCTACCAATTTCTTTGTCTCTATAATAAATAAACAAATAAATAAATATTTAAAAGTTATAGCTGCAATCCTTGTTCCTAAAGGGAAAATACCTATTTTTTTTAAGAAAGTGTATTTTATTTGACAGCTTAGACTGTTAGTCAATTATGTCACTTGAGCTCAAACATACAGTATAAAAAGTCACAATTTAGTCTTTCAAATTTGGCAGATCGTAAAAATAAAGTTTCCATTTTCCAAGCAGGATTTTTCACTTTTAGAAGATTTTTTTTATTTCTTAACAAGGAGGAGAGAGAGAGAGAGAGGGCTCCAAATCACTACCCTGGTACATATGGTGCCAGGGATGGGGCCCAGTGCTTCATACACTCAGGTCCAGAGCTCTACCAGTTGAGTTATTTTCTTGGCCACAAGCATGAGTTTTCTTTTTAGTTTTATGAGATGAAGTCAGCAAAGCATGGTGGACAATAAATGAAAAGTGATCTTTGATAAGCTGGTTTGTACTTCAGCTCCACCATTTGCTATCTGGGTGACCTTGGGCAAGTCACTTTTTCTCACTCAAGTATACAGTTCCTAAGCTATAAAATAGACATCATCATCATGATCATCATCATCATACCACTGGCCTTCCTGGCCCATTTGAAAGGAGATACTACATATTAATGCAGTGTGCAAGGCAAGAATGAGTTGTTTGGTTGCTTGCAAATGAATGTCAAAGCTATGGCCATGCCGATAAAGAAAAGAAAATCATGATGTGGGAGGTGGCATAGTGGATAAAGCACTGGACTCTCAACCATGAGGTCCTGAGTTCAATCCCTGGTAGTACATGTACCAGAGTGATGTCTGGTTCTCTCTCTCTCTGTCTCTCTCTCTGTCTGTCTCTCTCTCTGTCTCTCTCTGTCTCTCTGTCTCTTTCTCTCTGTCTCTCTGTATCTCTCTGTCTCTCTGTCTCTCTCTCGGTCTCTCTGTCTCTCTTCTTTCTCACTGTCTCTCTGTCTCTCTCTGTCTCTCTCTGTCTCTCTCTGTCTCTCTGTCTCTCTCTGTCTCTCTCTCGGTCTCTCTCTCTCTCTGTCTCTCTCGGTCTCTCTGTCTCTCTCTCTCTGTCTCTCTCTCGGTCTCTCTGTCTCTCTTGTTTCTCTCTGTCTCTCTGTCTCTCTCTTTCTCTCTCTGTCTCTCTCTGTCTCTCTCTCTGTCTCTCTCTCCCATTCCCCTGAAGAGAAATGCACTGAGCATGACTGCAGCTGTTGTTGACTATTTGCGCTCATCCAGCACTTCTTCTTCTTCTAGCATTTGCCCTTCTTCCGTAGCCAGTCAACAGCCAGCACTGAAGTCAAGCAGTCTGCCCTCCAGCTAGAGCAGAGACCCACACAATACTCTGCAGTTAGCTTCTTCTTCTTCTAGCATTTGCCCTTCTTCCGCAGCCAGTCAACAGCGTCAGGTGGAGCCTGATGTCAAGTTTCGAGACCTCCTTTGAATCTGGAGAGGTGGCAGTCGTTGACTATGTGGGTCATAGTCTGTCTGGAGCCACAGGGGCAGTTCGGGTCGTCTCTGGCTCCCAGCGATGCAGTTAGCTAAAGTGCCAGGAATCGGGACATCACGGCGTCTTAGAACTTCTGACTGGACATGACAACTGGACTCAGACCTTGTATGGAGCCAATGGGGAGCAGGAGACCTAGGGAGTCAGTGCTTCATTTCTCTTGAGTGACTTAGGACTGGTTATCCAGGAGTCAGGAATGCCCCATCCCACCTGACCCCCACCCCCTAAAAAAAAAAAGAGTAGGCATCCCTTCCATTCTCAACAGACCAGAGAGGATGGTGGTGACCTGGCCGGCCAGCCCTCAGGAGAGTTTGAGACTCTGAAGCAATGTGAGAGGCCACGCAGGTTCGTGCCATCACTGGTGTTTGCCTACGCCGTCTCTATCAGCATCAAACTCACTCGCTGCTTTGTTAAGTGCTTGGGGATTTCTCGAGTATAAAAAGTGCTATATAAAATCAATCACAGGAAACTTGGTTGCTGGCAGCTCAGAACAGCTACCGTAAGCAGTGTCCACTCAATCAATAGTCCCTCACTGAGAAGGGAAAATAATACCATTAAAAAGATGTGCTCTTAGAAAAACTTCTCTCAAGTAAGAAGAAAGAGGAGAAAAAAAAATATGTCACAAAGACTATAAAGAACACAGCATATTGTCCCTCCACTAGTAACATCAAATATGATAGAGTTGCTTACGATTTACAGTCTAATTGTGCTTTGGGCACATTGAGTACAGAGCACATTGAGAACCGCTGGGTCCAAGAAACACTTTAGGGCCCATACAAGAAACGCCTACAGAATTTGATTTATTTATTATTTAAATTTTTATTTCTTTTGTTATTTACTTATTTATTTTGCCTCCAGGGTTATCGCTGGGGCTCGGTGCCTGCACTATGAATCTACTGCTCCTGGAGGCCATCTTTCCCAGCTACTTGCCCCTGTTGTTGTTGTTATTGATGTTGTTGTTGTTGGATGGGACAGAGAGAAATGGAGAAAGGAGGGGAAGTCAGAGAGGAGGAGAGAAAGACAGACACCTGCAGACCTGCTTCACCGCCTGGGAAGCGGTTCCCCTGCAGGTGGGGAGCCAGGGGGCTCAAACCAGGATCCTTAACGTTGGTCCTTGCACTTCGCACCCCCTGCGCTTAACCCGCTGCGCTACCGCCTGACCCCATTTCTTTTATTTTTATTTAGAGAAAGAGAGAGAAGAAGAAAGAAAGACACACAAAGAGAAATAGACCAGTGCAGTGTTCAGCTTTGGCTTGTGGTGGTGGTAGGAATTGAACCTGGGACCTTGGAGCCTCAGGCATGAAAGTCTTTTTTGCAGAATAATTTTGCTGTTTCCTCAGTCTGCCTATTGAGTTTTAAAATCCAGTTATGAGTTGAAAACATTCTCAGGGTAGAAATGACTGCTTGCTAAATATCACTTCTGAAAGAACAGTATCTATTTTTGAAATGCAATACGATTTGCCTTCCTCTATGTTTAAAAGCAAGCAGAATACAGAGAGTGCATCATTTGTGATGGTGTGAAGAACTAGACTCCTAAACAATCCAAAAACAATACTGCTCTGAGGTATTCTGGGTTTTCAATTTATTTAATAAGGTATGAAAGGGATAAAATAGGGGCCGGGTGGCGGCACACCAGGCTGAGCGCACATGTTATGATGCGCAAGGATCTAGGTTCGAGCCTCCGGCCCCATGTGCAGAGATAAAGTTCTACAAGTGGTGAAGCCACACTGCAGGTGTCTCTGTCTCTCCTCCTCCCTATCACCCCTTCCCTCTCAATTTCTAGCTGTCTAAACCCAATAAATATCATAACAATTTTTATTTTTATTATTTATTTATGTTTACCAGAGCACTGCTCAGCTCTGGTTGATGGTGGTGCAGGGGACTGAACCTGGGACTTTGGAGCCTCAGGCATGAGAGACTCTTTGCATAACCATGATGCTGTCTACCCCCTCCAATAAAAACTTTTTAAAGGAATAAAACAAAATCATGTTACGAAATGCCTGACCTCATATTGAAGGTACAACACAACAGTTTAAGCAGGTGAGAAATGCGAGAATATACATATAACTGTATTTCTAATCCATGGACTTTTTGTTAATTACAGAGTATTGTGATAGAAAGCCATTAAAGTTCTCCTAAACGCAGACACTTAAGAAGAAAACCTTTGAACCATGTGCCTATTGCAATACTCCGAGGTCTGAAAGAGGACTTTAAATCAGTCATCACTGTCTCTTTTCCTCTTTTAAGTCTTTCCCTCACACTGTAATTTTCAGAGTTTAAATTGCTAAGACATATGTGATTTTAAAAAAATGCTCAGTAGTCTGGGAGGTGGTGCAGAGGATAAAGCATTGGAATCTCAACCATGAGGTCCTGAGTTCAGTCCCTGGCAGCACATGTACCAGAGTGATGTCTGGTTCTTTCTCTCTCTCCTCCTGTCTTTCTTATGAATAAATAAATAAGTTCTTTTAAAAAAAATGCTCACATTTGCAAGGGTATGTGTGCTAGACTCTAGAGCACACGAGAATGCTAGAGAAGATTGTTGGATGCCAACTTTGAGGACTTGTGGACCTCATTTTAAGAATTAAATTAGTCTCTGGTCACAGATTAGGAAACATTAAGTATCCGTTTGACAGTGACTTACACAGAGTCACACGACCAGCTGATTCTAGGGCCTGGCGCTGAAATGCCCCATGCCTCTCCCCAGTCACACAGCCATGCTGTGCCTTCTTGAAGCCCTCACACTTCTTCTTCTTCTTTTTTTTTAAATATTTTAAAATGTATTTATTTATCTTCCCTTTTGTTGCCCTTGTTCTTTTTCATTCTTGTTGTAGTTATTATTGTTGTTGTTATTGATGTCATTGTTGTTGGATAGGACAGAGAGAAATGGAGAGAGGAGGGGAAGACAGAGAGGGGGAGAGAAAGACAGACACCTGCAGACCTGCTTCACCGCCTGTGAAGCGACTCCCCTGCAGGTGGGGAGCCGGGGGCTCAAACCGGGATCCTTACGCCGGTCCTTGTGCTCTGCGCCAAGTGCGTTTAACCCGCTGCACTACTGCCCGACTCCCTTTTTAAAATATTTTTATTTGTTTGTTATTGCGTAGAGACAGAGAGAAATTGAGAAGGGAGGAAGAGATAGGAGAAAGTCAGAGAGACACCTGCAGCTTTACTTCACCACTCGTGAAGAGTCCCCCTGCAACTGGGGACCAGGGGCTTGAACCTGGATCTTTGTGCACTGTAATGTGAATACTTAACCAGGTGCACCACCACCTGCCCCCCCATGCTTCTTTTTGAAGCGGCTTTGGTTGCAATGGTCACCAACTGTTCACCCAGAGCAAACAATGTTCCCTAGGTGAATAATTGCAGAGCAATTTCTCTATTGTCCTTCCTCTCAATTAGAATTGAGTTTGGTCAGTAAACAGTATGAAAGTGCCTAGTTACAGACCTTGCGGATATAGGTCTTAGGATGACTGGCTTTGAATTTCTCAAGATCCTGGGGGTGAAGATCAGGGAAGGAGTGAGGAAGGAGTGAAATTTCTTTCAATATTTCATTCTGTTTCACAATTACCAAGTGGGTACAAGGAACTGTCCCTTTTTCCATTTTCAATGATTTTACAGTCAATTATTTTAAAACTAAGCCTCTGTGTGTCGGAAAATTATAAACTGGGGGCCCAGGCAGTAGCGCAGCGGGTTAAGTGCACGTGGTGCAAAGCGCAAGAACCAGCTCAAGGATCCCGGTTTGAGCCCCCACCTGCAGGGGTGTCACTTCACAGGCGGTGAAGCAGGTCTGCAGGTATCTGTCTTTCCCTCCCCCCTGCGTCTTCCCCTCTTCTCTCCATTTCTCTCTGATCTCTCCAACAACAACAACAGCAGCAATAACAACAATACAGTAACAATAACAAGGGCAACAAATATGGGAAAAAATAGCCTCCAGGAGCAGTGGATTCATAGTGCAGGCACCGAGCCCCAGCAATAACCCTGGAGGCAAAAATTAATTAATATTGTAAATTGAAGTTTTAAAGTATAAATAGTTAATATTGATGAAGTGTGGCAGTTTTTTAATTTTTCTCATATGCTTACAAGGTTTATCGTTTGATTGGAATAATGACATATATGAAAACTATTTGGAACATAAAGTTGATTTGACATTGAAGAAGACGTTTAATCTTTCTGGGCTTCAATTTTTTTTTTTAAATCTGAAAATACAGCTGTAAGGAGTATTTGTCAGTCTCTAAATTTTAATCTAGTTCCAGGGGTCTACAAACTAAGACCTACACAGTATAATAATCATGAAGATGAACAAAATATTTCCATGTGAAGTTCAGCCATTATCATAACTCTGTGTCATTAATTTTTCTAAGAACTAAATATCTACTTGTGACATTTTGCTTAAATATTATTGTTCTAGTAAGAATGTGTATCTTAATTTTTTCAAATACTTATTATTCATTTATTTCATTATGAGAGAGAAGAAGAGGAAAGAAAAAACAGAGCACTACTCAGCTCTGGGATAAGTCAAGGATTGAACCTATAGCCTCCAGGGCCTCAGATATACAGGCTGGTGTCCAACAAGCTGAGTTAATTCCCCAACAACCATCCCCCCCCACACCACCACTGACCCCTTAAATTTTATATTCTAGTTAGCATCGGATGAACTTAGAGTTCTATATGTGGTTTAAAAACACACTGAATTCATCCAGCAGGCTGTTAGTCAGTGGAGACTGTAGATATAGCTTCATGATTTTTGCCTCAGCAAAAATTAAAAAGAAATTTTAAAAAATTGCAGAACATACTTTGCCATCCTTCTTACAAAGAATGGGCATTGTGTGGCCTGTCGTTGCAAATTAAAAGAGTAGACATTTAGACATTTTGTTCTGCTATGCAGATAGCCAGATTACCATTTCTGAATGTACACTAGATGGAATGGTTCTGAAGTTCAGTTATGGTAATTGGAAGGGCGATTTTAAACAACTGAAGAACTCTAACCAAGTCACAACTCTAACAGCTTCCCTAGAAAAAACCCCAGCCCCCCGCCAGGGAAGGTTCTCAGGATGCAAGGGAAGCAAGCAGAAGCTGTACCAAAGTCCATTATGTTGTGACACAAAAAAGCATATATCACATGTATATGGAAATCATAAGCCCTGAGCTTTAGAGAGAGTTGTGCAATTGACAATCAAATGGAGCTTAAAAGGAATTACGAGGGCTTCAACTAAAGTCTTGAAATAAAGAAAGTAATATTTTATGGCAAAAAATTGCAAATGTCAAGTTTAAATCATAAGACTTTGCACCATTGAGTCACTCGCCAGTTCTATTGCTTCTTCAGTCCTTAACACAGGGAAAGACCAACTTTCATGCTCAATAAAACTTAAGAACTTTAGAAATACATTTAGGCACATAACTCATGTATTTGTGCCTTCTTCCCCTTCCTAAATGGCTAATTGTAAAAGAAAAATGAGTGAGCCCAAGAATTCTTGGATGGTAATGGATTCCACCATTTGCTTTGGACTATTAGGAGTTAGTGTGTTTTTTAACTAAGGCTGCCACCAATTTGGGTCATTTGAAGGAAGAAGGGAGGTGGAGGTCTGGGTGCTTAGGATGTACACTCTTCCTCCCATTCACCCAGTCTAGCTCTAGCCCTGGGAACCCCAGGGCAAACTGAGCTACCAGGCAGCCAACCAAACCACCAGCCCCATGAAAAGCTGGAACCCAGCTGCCCAATTTGGTAGCTCCTGTCCAAAGCCAGACAGGTGGCAACCCAGATTGGATCTGTTGTTGTGGGAATGATTTGATTCACAAACAGGGTTGTTAAATTTTATATGGAGACACAGGCGAACGTCACAAGATCCAAGAGAGAAAGAACCTGATTCCCATAAATTTATCTTAATAGCTGTGAATTCGGGAGCATAAAGCAGGGGAAAAAAATTAATGGAAAGGCATTTCACCTCCCCCGTCTGCCTGTTCCCCTCCACTCTCCAGCTCATAATGTGCCCACACCCATACATCAACTGCCAAGACTCCATTCAGCCCTTTGCAGGAGGAGCCCAGACACATTGATCCCCAGCCCGTTTTGACATATAAACTCCAATTTGGCCCCAAGTCACTGCAAGTGGACACTGCCACCAAGGGCTCTGACACTAGGTTATTTGTTGTTGCTGTTTCGCTGTCCCTGTTTGCACATTAATCCAGTGACAATTAGGTGTCAGCAAGCGTTGTTTCTGCTTAGCTGATAGCCTTGGGCTCTGCGCTTGAAGCCCTAATCAGGAGTGTAAACTCTGCTATATTTCAATTTGGAGAAGCGTTCTTCCGCTAAGAGGCCCCTGGCACTGCGATAAATAAAACGCCTATTTACTCTATCGCCACACTTAGACATCTAATGCACTTACTACCAGCCCCCTAATCATAGCCTACAGTTAAAACCGCCTATAAATCACTCCGTCTTCATCCTGAACATTAGTGAAGCCATTTCCCCCAAACCCCACAATGAGCACTGTTTCCTTTTCTTGTTAGTCAAAAGCCAGATGATTTTTATTAGGTTAAAGACGAGTTCACAGATGGTAAATCGCGTGGAGAGAATGAGCTGGAAAGGCACACTTTGCAGGGGGGGCAAGGCGCCCCTGGGTGGGCCTGGGGGTGGGGCTGGGGCTGAAGAGGGCTCTAGAACCCAGGCGGAAGGCAGAGATCAAAGCCCCACACTCGGGACCGCCACCCCACCCCCTCCACTTTCATGCCCACCTGAAGGGGCGCTGAGCTCCCTCGACCCCCACCCACCCCCAGCACCATGCGTCCTGTTCCCCACCCAACATCCCCCTCCCCCCCACACCACATACACAGCTGTACAGGCCTAGGCTTGCTGGGCTGGGCCTGGCACCCTCCAGAAATACCCGCCACCCCCTCCACACACACACCACACAAAAAACAAATAAAAATAAAAACTGTCCCAACCCCCCGGGATCTTGCGGGGCACAGCTCCTCCGACACCAGCTCCTCGGCCGGCCGGAGGCCCCAGCGGCCCAGCGCGCAGCAGGCCCCGGGGGACCAGCGCCACAAAAGCCGGGCTCACAGCCCAGCTCCTCTTCCTTTTCAATTCTCTCCCGATCTCAGGTGGAATTAGGAGGATTAAAGCAGCGAGTAAATGAGGCGAGTGTGCAAAATGACTCCTTTCTGAACCAAACGGCATGCTCCGTGCTGGGGAAATGAGATGCACATTTAGATCTCATCCATCCACCGCCTGCGGCCACCGCCGTGTACCTGCCTACTTAGCCCAAGGGTTAATTAATTGAGGCTTCAGTGCACTATTGCAAGAGCATTATTGCATTTGATACTCTACATCTGTGATTTAAAACTCTTTCAGTCCCTTGTCAGCAAGGGAGGGCTTTTAACTAGGAAATTAGCATTCAGATAAGGGAACGCTCTATTTGCTTCTGAAAGGAAGGAAATATTAAGAATGCTAGTGCACAAACCGGGCTGTCATATCCTGTTCCATCCTGGAAGGAGCGCGAGGGCCCTTCTCCCTCCCCAGGGAGCCAAGGCGATGGGGGTCCTGCCTGGTGCAACTGACGTCCGTCTGTCCGTCAGCCAGAGGGTGGGGCAGGGGGGGGCCTTGGAGACCAGCAGAACCCCGTTCCTCTCATTCTGCAACCTGCTGGGGGTGTGTTTGCCTCTGTGAAGTCCAGTAATATACATCTGTCTCCCTACCACTAAAGAGCTGATTTCTCTGAAAATGCACTGCCATGTTACCTGAAAACGTGGGCTTTCCGGCTTCCCTGTGGGCTCAAACAGAGGAAGTAACCCACTTTCTTGATGATGAATGAGCTGTAAGTGCTGGGAAAAATTCTAAGGACACAAAGTCAGCGACAAGACTGCTGTGAGTGAGGTTCTTCCTTGTTATTTTAAGTAGTGGATTCAAGGGGCTAATTCACTCTCCCTACTTCTAAAGCTGCAGCAAATTTTCACTGTGTATGTGTGAGCGACAGAGAGAGACTAAACAAGATATATATATGGAGAGAGAGACAGAGAGAGAGAGAGAGAAACCAATGTACCAGATCAGAAACCATTAAGAATCCTAACCATGGTGAGATGGTAGTTTTTTTGTTTGTTTCTTTGTTTTGTTTTTAGATGTATCCAAATGTTTAAAGATGTATCCAAAATGGATACATCTTTAAGTTATGGATACTTGAGGAAAAAGTCAGTTTTTAAAAAAATAAAGAAGTGGTCTGGGAGTTGATGCAATGGATATAAGGTCCCAAGTTCAATCCCTAGCAGCACATGTACCAGAATGATGTCTGGTTCTTTCTCTCTCTTCCTGTCTTTCTCATAAATAAATAAATAAATAAAATATTAAAAATAAAAAAATAAAGAACTATCTCAAACAAACCTTTGATGGTGCCAACGATATGAACTGATTATTGGAAAATGTTTCCTTTTTTTTTTTTTTGCCTCCAGGGTTACCGTTGGGACTCAGTGCATGCACCACAAATCCACTGGAGGATATTTTCCCCCCATTTTTGTTGTCCTCACTGTTTATTATTGTTATTGTTGTCATTGCTGCTGTTGTTGTTGACTAGGACAGAGAGAAATGGAGAGAGGAGAGGAAGACAGAGAGGGGGAGAGAAAGACAGACACCTGCAGACCTGCTTCACCGCCTGTGAAGCGACTCCCCTGCAGGTGGGGAGCCGGGGGCACAGCAGGGATCCTTGAGTTGATCCTTGCTTTTGGTGCCATGTGCATTTAACCCACTGCACTACCACCCGGCCCCCAGTGTTTCATTTTTCTAGCACCCGATAGTCAGTGACATTTGGAAGACCTACTCCTTCCATAACTACTTGCCAAGTGCAAGAAATTGTCCAAGTTCTCCGTCACAAATGTTGAGCCTTGGTCTTCATGAGGGCAATGGCATCACTTGATATAGGTTGAAGTTGGAACACTCAGATTCATCTGGCTTGAATAGAATTCTTTGGAATTTCCACTGATCAGGCAAAAAATTGGGAAGTGAATTTGACATTCTATGTTGATGATTTTAATCATATATTTTTTTAAATGTTGATCCAATTGTGTCTTTTGGCACTTCTTTTTAAAAATATTTATTTATTTATTTATTTATTCCTTTTTGTTGCCCTTGTTGTTTTATTGTTGTAGTTATTATTGTTGTTGTCGTTGTTGGATAGGACAGAGAGAAATAGAGAGAGGAAGGGAAGACAGAGAAAGGGAGAGAAAGACAGACACCTGCAGACCTGCTTCACCACTTGCAAAGCGACTCCCCTGCAGGTGGGGAGCTGGGGGCTCGAACCGGGATTCTTACCCTGGTCCTTGTACTTTGCGTCACCTGCGCTTTCGCTGTGCTACAGCCCGGCTCTCCTTTTGGCAGTTAAGTGAATGATCAGTTAGCCAGAAGTTTTCTTGTCTACCTTGTTCAATTCTATGTTCAGAGCTGGGGAGACAGCATAATGGTTCTACAAAAGGCTCTCATGCCTGAGGTTTTGAGGCCCCAGGTTCAATCCCCAGCACCACCATAAGTCAGAGCTGAGCAGTGCTCTGGTAGCTTGCTCTCTGTCTCTCTCTCTCTCACTCTCTCTCATTAAAAATAAATAGAATATTAAAACACACTTTTCTACTTCTTTCTACATCTTATCAATAATTTTTTCCAATATATCAGAAAAAAAACCTGGTGATAATTATTACAAGAAATAGTAGTTGAATTACATATTTGCCTGTGGCTTCTGGGTTATTTTTCTTTCAGACTTGACTCACAAAACCAATAAGGTACGTTAGTCCACTTTATCCCAAAGGACCAAGCACTCTGACGTTGTCATGCACAAAACATTTCAGCTGGTTTACAATACACCCAGCCTGTCTAACATTGGTTTATTGGTGGCAGTCATCTTGCTTCTACCACATGCAGAGAGAACAGATACTTTCCATTATTTTAAACCTGTTTGATGTAATCCTGTAGAAGCAGAACAACCTACAAGTTGCTTTTCACCACATTTTCTCTACATTGCTCACACTGGTTCATCCCAGGAAGGCTTTTTCCCCTGACTCCTGGGTGGCCTGCATTGGGATCTGCCAAATAAAAGAGCACCACAGGAAGAACACACTGCATTTTGGAAGAAAAGAAACATACGGGTAACTCAATAAGCCCTGAAAATTGATAAAAATGAAATGGCAAAATTCTGAGTCTCTGTACTTGCTAGCTGTGCTTTGGGCTATGCAGTGACTTTAATCTTCAGAGATGACTTTGCTTTCACAACAGAAGGAGAGAACTACACATCTAAAGTGCTTCACAGGACCAGCTAGATGCCACTTGGCATTTGGGTAGAAACATGGGGCTATGTGTTTGATGGTATTTAGATAGAAACTTGAGGCCACCTATGTAGTTGATGGATGTGGTTTGATTAATATATACATAATCTGGTCATCTTCCCTAACACTGGAATCAGCAAACTTCTACCCTGACACAGAGATTCTTGTTCCAAATAAAAATGTGAATGAAGCAGAAAATCAAGGTACTCAGCAAAAGTTTTCCTGCACTAAGGAAAGCCATATAAATTCTGAAGACTCAGGGGCCAGGAGGTAGTGCCGCAGGTTAAGCGCACATGGCACGACGTGCAAGGACCAACCTAAGGATCCTAGTTGGAGTCCCTGGCCCCCCACCTGCAGGGGAGTCGCTTCACAAGTGGTGAAGCAGGTCTGCGGGTGTCTGTCTTTCTCTCCCCCTCTCTGTCTTCCCTTCCTCTCTCCATTTCTCTCTGTCCTATCCAACAACAATGGCAGCAATAACAACAACAATAATAACAACAACATTGATAAACAACAAGGGCAACAAGGGGGGGAAATGGCCTCCAGGAGCAGTGGATTCGTAGTGTAGGCACTGAGCCCCAGTGATAACCCTGGAGGCAAAAAAATAAATAAATTCTGGAGACTCAAGAGCACAGAATTAGTTACAGGGATTTCTCTGATTTACCAGCCTGTTCCTTATTTCTCTACCTCTGTCATTTCTATCTCCATCTTGCTGACTTCTAAATGGAGTGTCAATGGCATGTGCAGCCTTCACTGTGTTGAATCAGAGGAAAGAAGAAACTGTATTTCCCTACCCCCAACACCATGACACCCCTGACAGAAGCTGCACTTGTCCCTTAACCAAGCAATGTTCAATATAAGCCCTGCACAAAATAAGATTTAAAAATTCTTCATCTATACTACTCCAGCCTTTAGATTCATGACTAGTCAACAATTTGTTTGGCTTTATATGTTAACTCTCTTTTCAGCCAACAGGTTCCAGATGTTACCAGGATGCCAACCAGACTTCCCTGGGCAGACATCCCCACCTGGAGCTCTGCTTCCCCAGAACCTGCCCCACTAGGGAAAGAGAGAGACAGGCTGGGAGTATGGATCTACCTGTCAATGCCCATGTTCAGTGGGAAAGCAATTACAGAAGCCAGACCTTCCACCTTCTGCATCCCACAATGACCCTGGGTCCATACTCCCAGAGGGATAAAGAATAGGAAAGCTGTCAGGGGAAGGGATGGGATATGGAGTTCTGGTGGTGGGAACTGTGTGGAGTTGTGCCCCTCTTATCCTATGGCCTTGTCAGTGTTTCCTTTTTATAAATAAATAATATTTTTTAAACTTGGTGTACCCACGAGTGAGATCCAATTATGTTCCAAAGAATCATTCCAAATCCCTAGAATACAGTTCTATTGTCCTGCAAAAATAGTGGAAAATTCAGCATGCCATAGGGCTGAGAGATTTGACTGACATGCAGAGTGAGACTTAACCAGGTGGGCCTCCCAAAATATAGCTAGGAGAGAGAATGTGGAGGCAGCTGGTGGGTTGTCGGAACAGACAGGACTCATTGTTTGCATAGACAAACCAACCAACAAAAAATACATCATGACTAACCTCCCTCAACATACTGACAAAACAACTACAGTAGGATAGGATGGGATAGGATGGGATGGGATGGGATGGGATGGGATGGGATGGGATGGGATGGGATGGGATGGGATGGGATGGGATGGGATGGGATGGGATAGGGGAGGGGAGGGGATAGGAGAGGGGATGGGATAGGAGAGGGGATGGGATAGGGGAGGGGAGAGAGAAGGAGAGAGAGAGAGAGAGAGAGAGAGGAGAGAGAGCATAACAGAGCTAAAGCTTCCCCAGTGCCATACTACTACTTCCTTGTGATGTGTTTGGGACTCAGATGTGGGTCATGCATGGCAAGACAGGCACTCTATCAACTGAGCTATCTCACTGGCCCTGGTTTTGCTTTTTCAATAGAATTTACTACTATTATTATCATTTTACCAGAGTCCTGCTCAGCTCTGGATTATGCTGGTGTTTAGGATTGAACCTGAGATCTCAGAGCCTTAGACATTAAAATGTTTTTGCATAACCATTATGCTATCTACCCAGCTCTCAACAGAAGTTATTTTTCATGAAGGAGGACAA
>NW_026647710.1:0-86842 GCF_950295315.1 Erinaceus europaeus
TAAATACACAGGTAGATATGAGCCTGTTGGTAAAATGTGTCACTTCACTCAGCTCCATTCAGTCCTAAGTTTTGCAAAAAATGCAAAGGTCCATCAAAAGGGCATTTGACAACCCAGTTAAATACAACAACGGTCCCTCTAGGGGCTCCTGACCTGGGGAGGGGACAGTAGAAGTCATTTCTTAAATGGGCACATGGAAGGGAGGTGAGAGCATCAGACCCATGTGAAATAAACTCAGCATGATCATTGGATGGTGGCTGCACACAAGCAATCTCTATTTACAGGAAATTCCAAAGCACTTAAAGGCTGAAAACTTTGGGGGGTCACCCTCAAGAGAGAGTATTCTGGAGTCGGACAGTAGCACAGTGGGTTAAGCACATGTGGTGTGAAGCCAAGGACCAGCGTAAGGATACCAGGTCAAGCCCTGGCTGCCCATCTGTAGGGGAGTCACTTCACAGGCAGTGAAGCAGGTCTGCAGGTGTCTATCTTTCTCTTCCCCTCTCTGTCTCCCCTCCTCTCTCCATTTCTCTATTTCCTATCCAACAACAGCAACAACAACAACAATAATAATAACCACAACAATGATAAAACAACAAGGGCAACAAAAGGGGAAAAAATGGTCTCCAGGAGCAGTGGATTCCTGGTGCAGGCACCAAGCCCCGGCTATAACCCTGGAGGCAAAAAAAAAAAAAGAGTATTCCTAGAGAGACATATAGAAAGAAAGAAAGAAAGAAAGGGAGAGAGAGAGAGAGAGAGAGAGAAAGAAAGAAAGAGAGAGGAAGAATTGATAGAACAGTGAAATATTGTGGTCCGGTAGGTGACACAGCGGATTCAAGCACTGGATTCTTAGTGTGAGGTACTGAGTTCAATTTCCAGTAGCACGTGTAGCAGAGAGATGTCTGATTTCTCTCCTAATTCCTTCATGAATAAATAAATAAAATCTTAAAACAAACAGACAAAAACACTCAACTGTTGCTAAGTACTTGGCTGTTCGGTAGAGCACACATGGGGTTTTCTGTGTGGCATTTCTACTTTGGTCACTTTTTCTTTCCCTGGTTTATAGCCATTTCTAAGAAAACCCTCATCGGAAGGGAGAATAAACCACAATGGACAAAAAGTCATTTTGTACATAAGTGCAGCAGTTAACTAGAAGTGTGTGTGTTTGTGTGTGTGTGTAGATATACAACATGGTAGATGCATCAAATGTGCACAGTCACATCTCCCTCACATTTGTGTTAGCCCCACCACCACCACCAAAGTGCCCTCTCCACCTACTCAGGGCACTGGGCCACCTCCTGACTTGAGGAAACATTTAATTCCAATAAAAGCACTCATCAATTTGTGAAATCACTTTATAACAGGAAGCTGCTGTGATTGTTATTAGGAGGAGCCAGAGAAATATTCCATTCGACATGCCATATTCTTTCCAAGCTTAAAAGCATTGTGGACGTGAAGAAGTATCTTGATTTGAATACACCCAGACTATACTTTCCGTATACACACACACACACACACACACACACACACACACACACACACACACACACACACAATCACATACATGTGTACAGGAAGATACATTGTCCCATATGGTACTTGAGAAATTCTCACTCTTGTTCAGAGGTCCTATCAGGAGCTTGGAGTCTCATTTAGTATCTTAAAAGTACTTACAAAAGTACAGTCCTCTGAGTCTTCTATGATTGTGTCCAAGGAAGTGTTCTCATGCTGGGCTTTGTTTTTGGCAAGTTTAATAAATCTAATGAAGGCCAATGGCAACCAAAAAGAAGAAAAAGAAAAAAAAAATTGGATGGATTAGTGCTTGGGTTATTTTCAAATCAGTCTATGTCGCAAATGTTTTTAGTGTTCTTTTTTATTTTAAATGGACATATTCAGGTCAAATGATGTGGGAACATATACAGTAATATTTCAGGAAAATAATGACAAGGCCAATGAATAGTAAGTTCTTTGAGACCAGGGCTGCAGACCCAGTCCTCACTGCTTTCCAGCCTAAATATCCTAAAAACCCAGAAGCTCCTGGGTTCCAGGGCAGAAAGGAAGACTTGTTATGGCAGTCACCCAGAAGAGAAATCTGAGGTTATGGAAATGTAATACATTTTGAAAATAAGTGTTGGTGAGAAGTTGGAGAGAAGGAAAAATAAGAAATATATATATATATATACTGCACTCCACAATGATCCTGGTCAGATTCTCCCAGAGGACTAAAGAATAGGGAAGCTATCAAGAGAGGGGATTGGATATGGAGCTCTGGGGACAGGCAATGTGAGGAAATGTATCCCTCTTATCTTACGGTCTTGTCAATGTTTCCATTTTATAAATAAAAAAATAAATTTTTAAGAAAGAACTATAGCCAGAACTTCCTCAATGATAAATACTAGAATTTTCATGGGAATGAGAAACAAGTTTAACCCCTTTTTTTTTTTCTGAGGAGAAGGAGAGCAGTTGGGAGGGCATGTGGGGGTTGCTTTCTATGTATCTGCATTCTGCCAGTACCGATTAAAGGTGCAACAATAGGTAATACTCATCAGATACCTGTGCAGACAGAAAAGCCATTCCTCCTTATCTCGAAGAGAACTGCAAGTAAAAAAAGAAGAAAGTCAAACACACAAAATGTTTCCATTAGTATATTAATCTCCCACTCCAGGACCCTAGTTAGTGGCGGGGCTGTGTGTGACAAGTGGACCCTCTCCTAACTGGGCTTGTGTGGGACGCTGCTCTTTCACAGGCCGCAGGGTGGGGTGGAAAGGAGACTTTCCAGGGGAGGAGAAGTTAGTTTGGAATCAGAGTACTGCTTGGAAACTATGTGATGCAAACTAGGTGATTCTAGTTTTGTCACTTCACTGCTCAGAGCTTCCATTCCCAAAAGGAGAGAGGGCACATGACACCCCAGAGTGTTCCTACAGCTGGGAGTTCTATGCAGTAAAGAACATTTGGATCAGATGAAATCCTTTCTACTGAGGAAGTTGGCATCTGGATGCAACTATCTTGGCACAGACTTAAGACTATTTAGAAAAGAAAAAATCCCCACAGAACTTTCTTTATACAGAGGACATATTGAATATACTAGTTTGAATCTAGAAAATTTGTTCTTCTATATTATTGGGTAGAGATAGAGAGAAATTGAGAGGGGAGGGGCAGGTAGAGAGAGAGAAAAGCAGAGAAACACCTGAAGCTCTATTTCACCACTTATGAAGCCTCTCCACCCGCAGGTGGCAACCAGGGGCTTGAGCCTGGTCCTTGTGCATTGTAGTGTGTGTGTGTGTGTTTCACCAGGTACACCACCACGTAGCCCCTGAAAACTTATTCTTGATTTCTTTGGCACTTTAATTTTCTGCTTAAAGGAAACTACTGCAGGCAAGCACCTTCTGGAAGGAAGGGAGAGGTGCGGAAGTGTTATTGCTCTAGGTGAAAAGTGAGTCACTGATTGAATGTTACGATCAGATGAAAATGTTTCCTAGTGGATGCTTCTCATCTACTTGGTCTAGGCTTTTGAGAGAGTCCACATATGAAATACACAGCCTATCTATTAAAAAGATTCAGTTTGTGTTTTGAAAAACTTTGAGACATGCAATTAATTTCCCCCTCTCATATTAATTAACTACTGATTTATATGTCTACATTTTGCTAGGAGTGTACATAAACACCATTCCCACCACGAAAAGACTGTGACCCATCCCTCCCACCCACTCCCACCCCCCCACTGTCCCAGGAATCTGCATGTCTACCCTTCACCACAGGGTTTTTACTTTGGTGCCCTACTTACAATTTGGTCAGGTCCTGCTTTTAGTTTCCCTTTCAGATCTTCTTCCTCAACTTCTGTTGATGAGTGGGATCATCCCATACTCATCTTTATCTTTCTAACTTAGCTCACTTAACATAATTCCTTCTAGCTCTGTCCAAGATGGGTCAGAGAAGGTGGGTTCATTGTTCTTGATAGCTGCATAGTATTCCTTTACTATATAGCACA
Source organism: Erinaceus europaeus (assembly GCF_950295315.1). Taxonomy (NCBI): domain Eukaryota; kingdom Metazoa; phylum Chordata; class Mammalia; order Eulipotyphla; family Erinaceidae; genus Erinaceus; species Erinaceus europaeus. The sequence goes on from NW_026647710.1 coordinate 3,986, forward strand.
GCTATATACAAGATACTGGATACTTTACAGCAAACCATAACAAAAGGACTTTTCAAAGTTAACCCAATTACCAAATAATGTGATGATAACATTAACTATTAATTGCCTTTTTGAACCCTAAGACAGCAGGAACCTCACATCTCCACTATAGAGCCCCTACTTGCCCCAGTCCTGGAACCCTTGGATAGGGCCCACTTTCCCGTATGCCTCTCCCAATCCATTCCAAATAATATTGCATCCGCCGATCACAACCTAACCAACGCAACGATTGCTACCTCAACATGCTTCACCTAAGACTGTGTCCAGAGACTTCACGTGTGGAATGACAACCCTTCAGCTTCATTACTCGGGTGAGACCTTTCCTTGTATAGTACACTCTAATTTCATCTCAGGTGGTTCACTTTCTAACAAAATCCTATAACCTAGATATACACCAGTTTCTGTAAGAGAGACCTTATGTCCACACGTATCCATAAACTACTGCAAAATATATACCTGAAAGCAGAAGTACACTAGAGTTTGCAGTGAGTACCTCCCTAACACTTCCTCTCCACTATTCCAAGCTTTGGTTCCAGGATTGCTCAACAATTTGTTTGGCTTCGTATGTTAACTCTCTTTTCAATCACCAGGTTCCAGATGCCACCAGGATGCTGGCCAGGCTTCCCTGGATTGAAGACCCCACCAATGTGTCCTGGAGCTCAGCTTCCCCAGAGACACAGCTTACTAGGGAAAGAGAGAGGCAGACTGGGAGTATGGATCGACCAGTCAACATCCATGTTCATCGGGGAAGCAATTAAAGAATCCAGACCTTCTACCTTCTGCAACCCTCAATGACCCTGGGTCCATGCTCCCAGAGGGATAGAGAATGGGAAAGCTATCAGGGGAGGGGGTGGGTTATGGAGATTGGGTGGTGGGAATTGTGTGGAGTTGTACCCCTACTACCCTATGGTTTTGTTAATTAATCCTTTCTTAAATTTAAAAAAAAAATTAAAAAAAAGAAAATGTTTCCTAGTGGAAAGACTGTGCAAAGAACAAGACCAAGAATCTAGAGATCTTACTAAAAGGAGATCATGATGCTGCGATTAGGCCAGCCTAGAACTAGGGACCTCCTGGCCCTGCTGTTGGCTCTCCCAGTCTTCTCCACGCAGTCAGACACCCACAGGATTTCCAGGGGCACTGAATACTTAATCTTGAATCTGTCTTCATATCTGGAAAGATAATCACATGAGAGCTTTGTCACTTGGTATGCCCGCTGTCAGGGGGAGCAGCTGAGCTCATGACCAGATTCTCCTCCATTTCTGTCCTCATTTGCACAGCTCAGGACAGGGAAGAGAAGAGGGGCCCGTGTACTGTGTGCACTGACTGAAGCCCACCCAGCCCAAGCAGGTCCTGGAAACACTTCACCCCTGGCAGCAAACTGCCTTTTCTTGGATGTGTCCTCATCCCGGACCATCCTCTGCATTTTAGAGTCTTTGCAAATGACTTTCAGAGACCCACTCATTCAAGCATTCCTTTCTTGTTGCTAAATTTGTTGTATTTTGTTATAGGTAATTATATAGTTTGTATATTAATTTTACAGCAGATAGAAATGATGCATTGTTTAATTCATGCTTTCCCCTTTTTGAAAGGATTTAAGGATCTTAATGAGAGAAATAACACATGATTCATAAAAGTATTTAAATACAGTTTTTCTTAAAAGAGCTACTAAATTAAGTTTCGATGAAAGGGACTAAAATTATGTCTTTCAGCCTCAGTTAAAAAAATTCAATTTCTACTATTTAAGGCAATGTGATTGTTTATTTTCTTTCTCTCTCTCTCTTCCTTTCTTCTTCCTTCCTTCCTTCCTTCCATCCTACTTTCCTTTCTTTTCTTACCAGAGCATTTATCACTTCTGGCTTATATGGAGGCTGAGAAGTGAACCTGGGACTTCTTATGCCTGAGACATGAAAGTCTTCTTCTTAAACCACTGTGCTGCTTTCTCCATCCCTAAATTTACTTTCTTAAGACTTTATTCATGCCATTTCACTTATATTCTGGCTAAAACTGAAAATCAGTTTGCCTACATACTATTTCCAACTAAAAAGAAAAACTAAAGTAGTCAATCAGTCAGTCAAACAAGCCCAGACCAGTAGCTTGGAGGGCTTAGGAGTAAGAGAGGAAAATCTCTTATCTTAGGAAAATCAGAGGGAATCAATTCATCAGTAGTGAAAGTGTTTTGTGGATATGCCTGCTCAATCAGCTTTGCTTTCTCACATGGAAAAATACCATTTCTTGGTCTGTCCATATATTGTGCTACAGTGAAAACAGGCAGGGAGGGGACCTCCCTCTCAAAGACCCCTCCTTTCTCCTGTGGATCATGGAGACTTGGGGAGTCTGGATCCCTGACCACAGTGTCATGCTACTGTCACAACTGTGCTGTAGACTGCAGTCACCTGTCTCACTCCAAGGGGACTTTAGAAGTGAGAGGGCAAGTCACATCTGACGAGGTCTCCGAACCGGTAGCCCAGAAGGCTTGGCCCACCTCCTCTAGGAGTGGGGCCTCTGTCATTCTGGGGCCCAGACTAGAGTTCCACTCATCAGAGATGCCCTCTCTGATAACTTCCATGTTCTCCCCTGGGCACTTAGTCCTTCTCTTCTTGGAAGCTCTGATTACAACCTGTCCTCTCCCCTCATCTTTACTCCACCTAGGAGCCCCAGGCCCAGGAGACCTGTCTAGCCTGTTCTTCTCTGCTCTGAACCCTGACCCAGAACAAAGCCTCCCTTGATCACCTATGGGAGAAATAAAAGACCAGATCTCTTGCAGATTCAAATTTCTTTTTTTTTCTTTCCTTTTTTAAAATTTTTATTTATTTGATCGATAAAAATAATTGAGAAAAGGGGAGAGACAGAGAGACACCTGCAATCCTATTTCAACATTCATGAAGCTTTCTCCCTGCAAGTGGGGACCAGGGACTTGAAGCCAGGAGTCTTGTGCATTGCAATGTATGCATTTAACCAGGTGCATCACTGCCTGGCCCCCAGATTTAAGTTTCCCTCTGATGTTCTCCCAGAAAGGGCAGTAAAGAGGTAACTTCAGGACCGAGGACAGAGCATGGAGTGTCCACCTACTTGGTATTGGAAATGAACAGCACGTTGGAGCAGAGAAATAGTTCTCGCATCTGCCTCCTGCGGCCCTTCTTGACCTTGACTGTGCAGCGGAGCAGAAACCGACCACAGGGCTCCACCCAGGGCTGCTTTTCTTTGGGGACATCTCCCTCTACACAGGAGCTGCAGCATAACAGACATCAGAGAACAATCAGTCACCAGCCAAGGAGAAAACAGACTTTTATGCTAAAATGTCCATGTTGACACAACACCAAAAATTAGCTTCTGTTCCCTCAGACAGATTCCCAGACCCGCCAGGCAGGAGTCCCTAGGTAATGAGAGCTCCTGTCAGAGAGGAGGTCACTTCAAGGCTGGGAGAGATGAAGAGCAATTTGAAGGGCAGACAGGGCACTGGGACTTGATGCTCTATAGGTGAGGAGTAGAGAAAGCACAAATCAGAGGCCCAGGTGGTGACTCATCTAGTGGAGTGTTCACGTTACAATGTGCAAGGACCCAGGTTCAAGTCCCTGGTCTCCACTTGCAGGGGGAAATCTTCACAAATGGTGAAGCAGTGCTGCAAGTGTCTCTCTCTCTCTCCCTCTCTATCTATCTATCTTTCTCTCTCTCTTCCTCTCTCCTCCTTCCTCTCAATTTATGGTTATCTCTATCCAATAAATAAAAATATTTTTTTTTAAAAAAAGGGAAAAAGAAAGCAAAAAAACAACCTACCACTCAAGAACCTGTAGTAAGGGGGACAACTAGGAAGAAATGGAGGACTGCAAGAGGGTTGGAAAACAACAAGCCAGTGTGTGGTCTCCTATAGCAGACAAAATGATACATAGAGTGGTGAAGCAATAATCACAGGCTGTGAGGATTTAGATAACAGAATGGAGAGCCTGCTCTGGAGTATTCAGCAGAGCTAAAGCTTAGCCCCATGAGGAACTGTCCATGAAGCCAGTGCTGAACTTCAGGACCAGAGGACTTCCTCAACCTGCCCTCCTCCTCTGATGACCACATCCAGAAATATGTAGTAAGACCACCTACCTCAGGCAGGCCAGCCAACTAAAACACCCTGAACGCCCAGAAGGGTTTCGGGTGGATGCAGACATCCTTCGCTCTTCACTCTTTGACACTGACTTGAAAGTTGAGTAAGGCACTCCAAACCCTGCCAACTCACTCTCCTACTCTGAGGATTCCACAGTAGTCATGGTCACAGATCTGCAATGGCAACATTCTGAGGCTCATGCCCTGTCCTAACTGACCAATTGGCAGACTGGCTTCCTAGACGGCTGTTGATTTTTTTAAAAAAAACAATCATTTTCTTAGGAGGTAACTGTGGACTCACATAGAGTTTTTAGGAAACCACAGTGATTTCATAAGACTTGTGCCCTATTTGATCCCATGGTGATAACTCTCCAAACTGAAACATTATGTATCTATCAATGAGGCGATTCACAGGGAGATAGTTTCCGTTCACATAAGGAAGCTCACATTACCATCTCACCACCCAGAATTCCTTGCCACCTTTCTTACTGCATCACCTTTGACAACCATGTTGTCATTATAATTCTGTACTTCAAGAATATTATAGAAATGGGTTCATATGGCATCTGCACCTGACCTTAGGATTTTTTTTTTTAATTCCCATCCTTTACATAATTGGAAACATAGTCAGATAGCTTTGGGTGAATATACTTACTTTTGGGGGGTATTACTTATCATTAAAAATTTTTATTTATTTATTTATTCCCTTTTGTTGCCCTTGTTGTTTTCTTGTTGTAGTTATTATTGTTGCTATCATTGTTGGATAGGACAGAGAGAACTGGAGAGATGAGGGGAAGACAGAGAGGGGGAGAGAAAGATGGACACCCACAGACCAGCTTCACCGCTTGTGAAGTGACTCATCTGCTGGTGGGGAGCTGGGGGCTCGAACCGGGATCCTTACACCAGTCCCTGTGCTTTGTGCCATGTGAGTTTAACCTGCTGTGTTACCACACAACTCCCTGGGGAGTATTTCTTAGTAGGATTTCACTATATGGGTATAGTCCAGCTTGCTTAACTGAATGTTAAAGGACTTTTGGGTGGTTTATATTTGGTTGGGGGTATTTTATGACAAAGCTGTTAGTCATTTATATATGGTTCATTTCTCTGAAATCATCTCCTTGTATCTTTTGCTCTTAAAATTTTTTTTGGGAGCTGGGCAATGGTGGACTTGGTTAAGTGCACATAATAATAAACATAAGCATCTGTGTAAGGATCCAGGTTCAAGCCCCCAGCTCCTCAACTGCAGGAAGGATGCTTCACAAGCAGTGAAGCTGGTCTTCAGGTGTGTCTATCTTTCTTTCTTCCACTTTATTTTCTCCTCCTTCCTCAGTTTCTCTCTCCTGTTCAATAAAACATTAAAAAAAAATCCGTCTTCCAGGAGCAATGGATTCATAGTGTCAGCACCAAGCTCCAGTGAGGCAAAAAAAAAAAATGTTTTTTAGCCATTGATTAAATATGTCTGAATGGATGCTATCAGGTTTCATACTAAATTTTGCTTTATCCAGAAAGTTGACTGCATTCTGGCCATGAGGCAATGGATCAACATAACCATAGGCACTGCGAATCTCTGGTAGCTGAGAGTCAGGCGTAGGAAGTGAGCTCCCAGAAGGTTGAGGTAGAGTTCAAGGTGGATGTGAGTAGTAGCAAAGCCTGAAGAGCAGCTGGTGGAGGTGGAGGTCAGGGTTTCCACACAGCTCCTGCATGTTCTTCCTGTGATTCTTTCTAACCATGTTCTTTTTGGGGGGGGTACTTGGCTTTTTAAGAAGGAGTGATGAGGTGAATCAACTATACAATAAAATCAGCACTTGCCACTTGGCTGAGGTGCAGCTCCACCAAAGACCCTTGCCATCCTCTAATGCTAAAAAACAAACAAACATAACTTAAAAGACTTTCTCGGAAGGAAACTGTCGGAAAAGTAACCTCAACGTGACTAAACGGGAGTCATCCAATCAAGTCATTGATGACTAACTTTAATTGCCACCAGGTTTTGGTAATGAGAACAAACACATGGTCTCCTAGGTTCTGAGTGAAAATTGGAAACGATTTCTCTCATTCACTTGGAAGCTAGACCAGAAGGAAGGAATGCCTGCCTCCCACACACCACCCAAGGCCTCGGAAAGAGCATATGTAGTCTAGTTTCATGATGGAAACTTTTTTTTTTTTTTTGCTTGGCTAAGAGTATAACTTGTACCGACTTAATGAAATATTTCTTTTTTTTTTTTTTTGAAAATATCCCATTCAAGTTTTGTTTCATTATCGTATGGGCAGTCGGCAAGATACCAATCATTTAGTATTTTCATTCTTGCTATAATATAGACTTGTCAGCTATGACCAGAATTTCAGGCTCTCGGGATAGAAAGTATCATTGCTTTTCATCTTCTCTGTCACAGTGAATAAGAACAAAATTTCTATAGGGTAGAGGCAGTTTTACAAGTGGAAAAGGGACTTTCTTCTTGTTCAGTGGGGAGGAAGGAAGGAGTAGTTGGGCAGACAAGAGCAAAGGAGAGGTACATCTCATCACTGTGAAGTACAACTCTACTGCTCAGTGACAGAAAGCCTTTTCAGCATGAATTTGGCCTGAAATTCCCAGGCAGGAAGTGCCTCATGCTGCCTGCAGCCAGGCTTTCAGTGAAAAGCCCAGGACAGTCTCTCCAGCTCAGTCAGTAAATGCCATGAAAAGTCCAGGAGGCAGAGCTGTGCCCTGAGGCGGAGCTGTCTCTCTGCCTTTCCTCCTGAAGGTGGGCTCCTTGCACAGCAGCACCTCCACCTCACATCCTTGCTGTCCATCCCTGGTCCCCACCTCTGGGGATGATGGACCACCTTTCACTCCTCAATGTGAAATCATCGACCCTCTGTCCAATGTTGTATTAGAAAGTACATGTAAATTTGCCCTGGACTATTTCCAATTGGGCTAAACAATAGGAGGACTTTTTAGTACCTAACAGTTAGAAATGTATAAGGAGGGCAGTCGGGCAATGGGTTAAATGCACGTGGCGCGAAGCGCAAGGATCCCAGTTTGAGTTCCAGCTCCCCACCTACAGGGGAGTTGCTTCACAGGTGGTGAAGCAGGTCTGCAGGTGTCTGTCTTTCTCTCCCCCTCTCTGTCTTTCCCTCCTTTGTCCATTTCTCTCTGTCCCGTCCAACAAGGACGCCATCAATAACAATAACTACAACAAGAAAACAACAACAAGGGCAACAAAAGGGAATAAATAAATAGAAAGAAATATATAAGGAGGATGGATGGTTGCTCACCCAATGGGGTGCACATTTTATCATACATGAGAACTGGGGTTCGAACCCCTGGCTAAGTGATGGGAGTGTTGTGGGGAGGGCAGTCTCCATTAGAGGTGAAACAACAAAGAATTGAAAGAGTCCCGCCAGTCAGGATAAGTAAGCCACCAATATATTAAACAGGTGATAATAGACGCTTGATAGTTGGGGTTGGGCCTCGGAGATAGTAGCTGGTGTGTTCCCCCCACTCCGCCCCATGAGTTTTTACATCTTTGTTTGTTTGTTTATTTATTTATTTATTTTCTCTTTGCTCCACAGTCTGAGAGTGAATACATTACACTTCTAAGGGTTAAAAAGTGCCAACATTCAAAATCAAAACAAAACAAAAAAGCAACTAGTCTTTGGTGTGAGCTATATTCGGTTAAGACTCAGGACTGTTCCTTTCACAAGGATGAGTAGTTGCCTTTGTCAGATGGTTTTGACTGCTCTCTCTCACTCTCTCTTTCTTCCTTTTTGATTTGTGATTAATAGTAGGTTAAAAGATGGTAAGATTACAGGTCTAGTTCCACACCACACGCACCATCCAAGTTCTGTGTCCTGCCTCCTGACGATAACCGTCATAGCTCTCTCGCAAGTCTTAGAAACGGTTGGTTGGCTTCTGTTTTCTTCTTCTTCTTCTTCTTCTTCTTCTTCTTCTTCTTCTTCTTCTTCTTCTTCTTCTTCTTCTTCTTCTTCTTCTTCTTCTTCTTCTTCTTCTTCTTCTTCTTCTTCTTCTTCTTCTTCTTCTCCTCCTTCTCCTCCTCCTCCTCCTCCACCTCCTCCTCCTCCTTCTCCTCCTCCTCCTCCTCCTCCTCCTCCTCCTCCTCCTCCTTCTCCTTCTCCTTCTCCTCCTTTTTCATATGCATCAGTCCTTTAGGTTCCACCTACGAGTGAAACTCCCCAGTAGTTGTCTTTCACCTCTTTAACTTACCTCACTGAGCATAATCACTTCCAATTCCATCCATATTATCCCAAAGGATACAATATCATCTTTTTGGATTACATAGTAGTATCCCTTTGAATATGGAACCCATAACTTCTTTAGCCAGTCACCTGTTGATGGGCATTTAGGCTACTTCCATTCCTTGGCTACTATGAATAACTCGGCTCTGAATGCGGAGGAGCATATGTCCTTCTGGATAAGTGTTTGACATTTATTCACCTTGATGGTCAGATTCAAGTCACTGGTAGCTCGACCTTGGTTGCAGGACTCAGCTATGGAGGTTTGTCAGCAGTTAATCCAATAGGATCCAGGATGCTCTCCTCTTTCCCTAACAGGAGACCTGGTGCAGCTTCAGGAGCAGAGGAGCAGTGCTGTGGTTTCTCTCCTCTTTCTTTCACTCCCTCTTTACTGCTATCTTCACCTGTGTCTTAAACAATGTGTCCGTGAGAGGGACTGGGTGGTGGTGCACCTGGTTGAGCACACACATCACAATGCACAAGGACCCAGGTTTGAGCCCCTAGTCACCTTCCTGCAAGGGGAAAGCTTCACAAACAGTGGAACAGGGCTGCATGTGTCTCTCTGTCTCTCTCTCTCTCTTGCTTCTCTTGAAGTCTGGCTGTCTCTATTCAATAAATAAAAATTTTAAAAAAAGTGTCCATGAGAGCAGTGGACTCATGCAGGAGCTGACTCCCAAAGAAAGCCAAGGTTGCAAATTAAAATAAGTTTTAGGGTTCACCCATCCAGATTAACAGTATTTTCAATCAACTGACCTTCTCTCCAAACTATATTCTTGAACACTTGTAGCATTTGCTGCTTCTTAGTTCGAACGTGGAAGCTGGTTATTTTGTTGAAATGAACAGTCTGGTAGGGCTGATGTCTGTATGTCCCTGTGTCTGTCATTTCAAATGCTCTTGACTATATGTCAACTAGTAACTTCCCATGTTTCATTTTAGTCTGAAACATCTTGAAATTTAAACAAGGGGAGAGAAAAATGTCAAACAGAAAGGAGGCTCACTTTGCCTTGGGGTCTACGATGCACTAACAGAACAGAACTAGCCACCAGGATGGGCACCTGTGATCAGTGGCTATTCCACATGCTCAGGTGATTTGACTTGGTTATGAAATATTTTGGGGAAACTTGGGTTGACACTTCACACTGCCCCTCAAGCCTCTGGCTACTAGGACAGGGACTCTTCAGTGTGTGTGTGATTTTAGGGCACTGAGTTAGGATCATCTGAGAAGTTTTAGTAAAAAGGAAATTCCCTGAGCCTCAGTCAAGATTCAAAAAATAATAACATCAAAGTCGGTGAGATAGTGTGCTAGTTTGTTCTGTGTGACCAGAGTTGATCTTGGCCTTCACTGCATTGAAATAATCGTTGGTTTTTTGGTCTCTCTCTCTCTCTCTCTCTCTCTCTCTCTCTCATTCTGTCTCTCTGTCTTTCTCTTTCTCTCTCTCTATTTCTGCCTCTCTGTCTTGACTTTATCTGAAAAATCATGAGGGTATGATCAGTAGATGCAGGATAGTGGGAAGGAGGCATGATAGCACTTTTTCTATGTATTTTGTGGTATCAGTGATCATTTAGATGGGAAAGCAGAAGACTTAGTATAGCAAGCACAATACTGTAAGAGGACAAAGTTGGAGGACTCCCACTATCCCACTTTAAAACTTATCTAGAATTGGGGCTGGGGGCTCTAGCTGTTCCAAGTAGAGCACGCTTACCACGTTCTCAGTCACGGCTACACCACGCAGAGGGGAAGCTTCACAAGCAGTAGAACAATGCTGTGGTGTCTCTTATCATTTTCCTCTTCCCTTTCTGCCTTTCGAGCTCTATCTGTAGAAAGAGAGGAGGGAGGGAGAGAGGGAGATAGAAAGGGAGAGCGAGAGGGAGAGGGAGAGGGAGAGGGAGATATAGAGGGAGAGGGAGAGGGATAGGATGCTGCTTGGGAATGATGGAGTTATGCTGGCATGAAGCCCCAGTGACAATAAATATTCAAATGGGAAAAAGAGTGATTTATACAGCAGTAATGATTAATACAATGTGGCACTGATGGGGGGAAAAGGTCAATAGACTAGAGCAGAATATTTCAGTACAGAATAGAGACCCCTGACAAAAACAGTACCAACTTTTTGTTGTTGTTGTTGTTGAAAGAACAGAGGTCGTATAATAGACCAAAGGCAGTCTCCTTGACAAGTGGTGCTGGAACTACTAGGCATACAGGTATGAAGAAGATAAATCTAGACACAGATTCACACACTTCTTCGAAATCAACTCAGAAATGTACTATGGACCTCAATGTGAAATTCCAAAACTATAAAACTCCTAAATGTTAAGAAGAACTCAAGGTAACCTTGAGTGTTGTCCCAGAGGCAAAACTCATAAAGAAGTGTTGAGCTTGGCTCCATTGAAATTAAAAAGTGCCTCTTCTTCCAAGAATGCTATCCAAGGAACAAAAGATTAAACCACAGTCCAGAGATAGTATTTTCAAAAGACACACACTGTTCATCAAGGACTCATATCCAAAGAACTACAAAAAAAAAATCTGGCAATCGATAAGGAAATAACTCATGAAAATGAATAAGTCAACAGCCTTAATGTCCCCCTCTCTGTCAATTTCTATGTGAAAAAAATGGGGGGGGCTGGGTAATAGTGCAGCAGATTAAGTGTACATAGTAGAGAGCAGAAGGACCAGCACAAGCATCCCAGGACAAGCCCCCAGCTCTCCACCATGGATGGGGGGTCACTTTGCAACTGGTGAAGCAGGTCTGCAGGAGTCTATCTTTCTCTCCCCCCTTCATCTTCCCCTCCTCTCTCTATTTCTCTCTGGCCTATGCAACAACAACAGCAGCAACACAACAACAACAATAACACCAAAAAAAAAAAAAAGGAAAAAATGGCTGCCAGAAGCAGTGAATTCCTAGTATAGGCACCAAGCCCCAGCAATAACCCTGGAGGCAGAGAGAGAGAGAGAGAGAAAGAGAGACAAATTATTAGCCATTTCTGGAATAGAGGATAGTGCTGACATGAAGTCTCAGCAATAATTGGGGGGGGAAACGTAATAATGAATTAAATTTAATATATATTTGTATTTGAGATTTTTAATTAAAGCAGCATTATTAATTTGACATATAATCACTCCCCTCAACACCCCCAAGACAACAATGTTGGACAAAACAGTTTTGAATTGGATTTTTTTTCCCAGAGCACTGCTCAGCTCTGGTTTTCAGTGGTGGCTGGGATTGAACCTGAGAGTTTAGAGCCTCAGCCATAAGAGTCTTCACATAACCACTATGCTATCTCCCTGCCCTGGACAAAACATTTTAAAATATTTAAAGTATCTAGATGCTCTATGATGATTTTATTGACAAAGTGGGAAAAATAACTTTAATATAACTTGATAAGCTGGTTACTTACCAAAGAAATGTAAATACTAAGGCAATCTTCCAGATCAAATTCATTAACAAATATCTATGTAACTTATCAAGGAATAGGTAACATTTACTGAAGAAGGAAATGAAATCATGAAACACAAGTAGATATGACTTATTAAAGAAAAGAGGAAAAAAACTAAGGAAGTGCTGAAATTCAAAAGTATGGTCATCTTAAAATTATCAGGTGAACATAGCTAAAGATATCCAGAAAGTCCTCTTTCACAGAAAAAAACCCTGTGCGTCTTGATTTTAAGTGTGAAAATAAAAGACCCAGATGAGAAATCACAGGTAATATCTATTATTCCAATAACATGAGAAGAAACAAAGCAAGTCTTTGTATAATTCCTAGCAAGTCTCATTCCATGTCAAATGGCCCCAATGCTTTGAGTAAATAAATGTAAATTTTAAGTATCATTTCTAGTGAAAGGCTGTATTTTCTTTTTTTTTTCAACCAGGCCTTCACTGCTCTAGGATGACTTTTTCAGTTAGAAAGAGACAGACAGATAAAGACACATAGGGACGGACACTGTATAAGACAGGGTTAGGACCTGAGCTGTACACACAGCAAGGCAGGTGAACTGTTTTGCTAGTCCTGTGAGAGTGTATATCCCTAGATGCATTCCAGAAATCAGAAATGTAAAAATAGCAAAAGAATAGACTTGATGAGTGCACCTTCTGAACTGAAAACAAACAAACAAACAAAAAATGCAGAAGCCCTGAGGCAGACCAAATGGTCCATGTAAAAATTAAAACTCAGGTGTACAGATTGTATAATTTTTATTTCTAAAAAGGGAACACTGACAAAAAACACAGGATAAGAGGGGTACAACTCTACACAATTCCCATCACCAGAACTCCCATTCCCACTCCCTCCCCTGACAGCTTCCCTATTCTTTATCCTTCTGGGAATATGAACCCAGGGTCATTATGGGATGCAGAAGGAGGAGGGTCTGGCTTCTGTAATTGCTTCCCCGCTGAACATAGGCATTGACAGGTCGAGCCATACTCCCATACTCCTGTCTTTCTCTTTCTCTAGTGAGGCGGGGCCTTGAGAAGTGGGGCTCCAGGACATATTGGTGGGGCCGTCTGCCCAGGGAAGTCTGTTTGGCATCTTGGTAGCTTCTGGAACCTGGTGGCTGAAACAAAGAGTCAACATCTACAGCCAAACAAATCGTTGCCTAACCTAATCATGAACGCAAAGGCTAGAATATTGCAGATGAAGGTTGGGGAGTCACCGTTTTGTAGATAGCTAGTAGGCCAATTCTATTTATATTTAAGGGGGCCCATCACTATACTAGTCTTTTTTTTTCTTCTGAGCCTTACATCTGATATTCAGGTCGATCCAAGTTATTGTCTGGGGAGATGATGTCATGGCTGGAAAAAGGACCAGAAAGCTGGATCAGGGAAGAGAGTAGCTCCCAAATATGGGAAAGGTATGTAAATATTGTTGACTGTAAAGCCCATCGATTTGATCTGATCTGGGGCCCATGTTCAGCTTAGGAGCCTACGTGACCTCTGCATCCCTGGAGATCTGAGCTCACATTCTATGGTCATGAGTAGGAACGTTCTAGCCTGGCCCAATTTTAGAAATGCCTGCACGATATAGGTTTCTGTTCATGCATACACAGCTATTCCTCTGATAGAAATGGAGTCTTTTGCAGACATTCACCCATGTAAATATGGCCATTTAGAAAGAAGGAGATGTCAGGAAATTGTGAAGATGTGCCTGAGCTTGGCAGGCCTTCACCCTGAGGGCTGTGTCCAATCCTCTTAATCTCTCTCTCTACTGTGAAGTTGAGCAAGGAGGGACAGTAGAACCTCAAAGGTGTGCCTCGTCCTATCAGACTCACTGCCTCACAAATCGCCCCACATTCTTCATATTATGGCCATTAGATTAATAGGAAGGGGGAGATGTTGGTCATTACACCAGGTCATTACTGTATTGCTTGATGCTGTGGTCTACTTACATAATCACTGTTTTTCCTGAGACACACCCCCACCCCCACCCCACACCCATCCCCACCTATAATGGTTAAATCCCATTGGTTAGAATCTTAGAAGTAGCTGCTATGCAAGGTTTCTACCTTCGCACTCTTTTTTTTTCTCCACTCATTCTCATAGCCATTTCCTTTTGGTACTTGCCACATGCTTTTAAAAAGAAATAAAGACGATGTCTCTGATCAATAAAGGCATTGCATTGCCTTTATTGAAGAAACGGGTCCCCAGTTTCTTCTCTCTCCTGTGACGCTACCCTGGACTGGGTACATGGCAGTGGGCCCTTCCCTCCCCGACAGCCTGTCCCACAGTCCCTCCACCAGCCCTGCTGTTCTCCATGTTCTGCAGAAGCAGGTCTGCTCAGAGGATGGGCCTTATGTTCCAAGGGCCTAGAGGAGTAAGAGTGTGAGACCCAGGAAGACCACCAGGGGGCGGACGACAAAGGTGGAGACAGGAGATAAGGGAGCCTGGATTTAGCTCCTGGATGGATACCGTGATAGCCTGAGGGTGTTTCTTCCCAGGCACATGCTCTCTAGGTTGGAAACAACTCGACAGGAGCCAACCTAGGCAGCTGCATACTCAGCAACGCAGGAGAGGAACCAGGGAACTCATGTAGCATCTTGGGAGACAGAGATGCTGGGGCTCGCGGAGCAGGAACACAATGAAATGATTTATTGATCAGAAAAACACCGCCCGTTATATCTTCTGAGATGGAAGTGGCAGGTCAGGAAAAGAAAATGGGTAGGAGAGTGGGTGGAGAGAAGAAAAAGAGTGCAAAGTTAGCCAGCTTCCATCTAACCAGTGGGGATTAAACCAATACCCTGAAGGCAGGGGGGGTCTCAGGCAAAAGAGTGATTATGTAAATAGAACATAGCAATGCAGCAGACCTGGCATTATGACCAACACGGATAGAGCCAGAAGGGGTCGTTAGAAGCAGAATGAGCCAAAGGAAAAATGATGACCAACAGATGGAGACTATGAAATTAACACCTGGATTTTGTGGAGGCTGTCCTCACATGAGTGGATCCAGGAATTAGGACTCATGAAGAGAATCTCCAAAATGGACATTGGCAAATTGTATGGGATAGATCATAGGAGTCTGAAGCAGAAAAGTAGATGAATCTAAGTTGACTATTCCCTTAAGCCTAGTATGCCTAATAGCAATTAGTGACTGCAGCTGCCTTCTCTCCTCCCTCCGCATTCCTAAGCAGGACAGCTAGGCAGGATGCAGCCTAGCTGAAAGAGCTAAGACCCTTGTATCTACCTAGAACCAGGGCCCAGGATCATGTGCCTTTAGTGTGCCAATGTATGCATTCTCTCTGTAACCAAAATGTAGAATCCTATATAAGCTGGTGTTGTCTCAGTTTTCGGTGGAGGTGGTAGGGAGAACTTCCTGGAGCAGTCCAGACCTCTTGCCCACCAGTGTATTAAACTCCATCTGGCTCTGGTCTCATGTTTGGAGATAATTACTTTTCTTTCTTTCTTCTTTCTATTCTTTTGCCTCAGGGTTACTGCTGGGGCTTGGTGCCTGCACTACAAACCCACTTCACCTGGAGGCCATTCTTTTCCATTTTCTTGACCTTGTTGTTGTTGTTATTGTTGCCACCAATGTTAATGTTGGAAAGGACAGAGAGAAATGGAAAGAGGAGGGGAAGGCAGAGTAGGACACGGAAAGATAGATAACTGCAGACCTCCTTCACTGCCTGTGATGTGGCCCACCTGCAGGTGGAGAGCCAGGGACTTAAACAAGGATCACACAACTAAGCCGCAAGTGCACTCAATCTAGTGCACTACCACCCAACCCCCTGGAGGTAATTTCTACAGGAAGTCCCTCCACTTCCTCCTGGAGTCAATTGGAGATAATTTGAATCTAATTCTGAGCATGGGGTTGTGGTTCAGCCGGGAGGATCTGGGATTTATTTCCAGATTGAGGACAGGAACAGAGACACTGTCGATATTAACATTTTTTTTCTATTTTTTATCTTTTATTTTTTGACAAGTGAAGACATGTTTTTGACATTTTTGACAAGGAGACATTTACAAAACCAGAGGACAAGAGGGGTACAATCTCATACAATTCCCACCACCAGATCTCCGCATCCCCTCCCCTCCCGTGATAGCCTTGCTATTCTTTATCCCTCTGTGAATATTTCTCTAGCTCCATATCCATCCTGGTTTCCCTTTCTATCACATACACATACACCTATCACATACAATATAACAAATAGGAAAAAGTTGCAGCCAATAGTGATCATTCCAAATACTGTAATTGAACAAACTTCACTACTGGAACTCAGATATGTTCAATATAAATTTTTCTCTGGACTTTCTCAGCCTGTCCGTATGCATTGTCCGAAGAATAAAAATCGTCTCTGTTTCTGACAACAATAAGACAGTTCTTCCAGAATGCCAGCCATGATCCTGGGACCAGGAGTTCCTGTGCCTGAAATGTCTTTGGAAAACATGTCCGCAGTGGCAAGGGCAAGTCCATCCTCCAAGATTTAACATCAAGTTATTCTGGCAGTCGGGGCCTCTGGTTCAGAGGCACAGGAGCAGCTGTCATGGGGATTATCAGGGTCCCAGTTCCAGGGTGTCACCCATGTAGTGGGTGGGCAGGAAGTCTGGTGGAAGAGCTGGCCCGGTCCGGGGAGTCCTCCTCATTGAAGTCAGGAACGGGGTCCCCCTGGCTTGCTGCAGGCCAGGCCTTGAGGTGAGAGCCTGGGCTTCACTGTGGAGAAGTTCTGAGCTGGGCTGATGAGAGGGGCCCTGCGGGTAGCTGAGAAAGTGCAGTCTTCAGGGGCAGGTTTCAAAGCTGGGCTTCTGGGGCATAAGACCCCAGAGCCATCAGGTCTCAGCAGGCCTCCAAAGCCAAGGTCTCAGCTTCCCAAAGGCAAGAGTCGAGTTGAGCTGCGATCTCGGGGTGCTTTCCAGAGGTGAAGATGTCAGTAACAAACTTTTCAAGCAGGTCCATGCATTCGTGGAAGAGGGGCAGGTGTTCGCGAGGTAATCCGAAGTCCAAGGAGTCTTCAGTCAAGTCAGGGGCTGGTCCAGTGGGCTCCGCTGAGCTCTCAGGGCCCCCAGGGGCAGGTCTTGAGGCTGGGGATCTGGCACTGTGGGGCCATGGCATCGCTGGTCTGGTGGGACCCGTAGGGGCCTGAGCTGGTGTAGTGGGTCTGGGGCTGCAGACAGCAGGGATCCCAGAGCAGGGTGGGCCTTCAGGAGTGGAGGTTGAGGGCAGGCAGATGGACTGGGAGTCCTGCACTCCTGGGAGTTGTCCTGCCATTCTGGAATTTGCTCTAGAGAGTTTTGCCCTCTGGTTCTTAAACCAAATCTGCAAAGAAAAGGACACAAGGTCTGTGTGAGAGAACCAGGTACCAGCCCTTCCTAGAAAGGGACTCTGCCAGCAACCCCTCCACTGGGAAGATAATGAGGTTTCCCAGATTTAAGGCAGGGAGTGGGCCATAGAATCAAAGCCCAGAGCCCTGCTCTCTGAGGGTCTCCTGAGGAGTGGCCCTGAATTTTTGCTCATAGACCTCATTAGCCAGGGCATGCCAGCTTCCCTGACGTTCGACTTTAGGTCAAGGTTGCGAGCACTAAGGAGACCCCCTTGCTTATGGGTCTCACCTACACTGGGCCTGTCTGGTTCTCTCAGTGCTGCACATGAGGTCTTAAGGTGGCTGTGGGCCTGGGTGTTGACGAAGGGTGGGGGGAGACAGAAGGAAGGGAGTCTGAGACCACTTACCTTGACGCTGTACTCCCTCAAGTTCAGCTTGTGTGCCAGGGCCTAGCGCTCTCTGGCACTCGGGTATCGTTCCTGCTCAAAGCATCTCCGGAGCTCCAGCAGCTGCTCCTCTTTGAATATTGTGAACTCCCTCTGCCTCTGATTCAGGGCACTTGTACCATGTAGAGACCCTGGTGCAGGGAACTGGAGTTAGCTCATAGCCCAACATGTCCCAGCTTTCATCCCTTCCAGTCTGGCCTGTGGGGACACATGGCAGCAGAAATCTTGCTTCTCTTTTGCTGGAGCTCCATTGAAGCTGTGCCCCAATTCTGGCCTCATAGGCCACCTCTGTGCACCCCTGCCCAAACAATTACCTGTGATCCCACAAACCCTGCAAGCCTTCAGGGTCCTGGGATCCTTCTGCAGCACTGCCCACCCTAATCTTGGGTCCCTCAAGAAATTCTTTAATGTATCACCTTTACATTGCTCTCGACGTAATCCGAACTTCATGGTGTCCTTAGTGAAGGCGGTTGCTGGGGCTGTGAGCTCCTCTGAGTTCTCAGAGCCCCCAGGGGCAGGGCCCGAGGCTGGAGCTATGGCGCTGTAGTGCCCTGAACTTGCTAGTCCCACAGGGTCCTGAGAAGGTGGAGTGGGTCTGGGGCGGCAGACAGCAGGGTTCCCTGGGCCTGGCTGGCTGTCAGGAGTGGGAGTTGAGGGCAGGCAGATGGGCTGGGAATCCTGCACCCCTGGGAGTTGTCCTGCTGTTCTGGAATTTTCTCTGGAGAGTTTTGCCCTCTGGTACTTAAACCAAATCTGCAAAGAAAAGGACACATGGACTGTGAGAGGGAACCAGGTGCCAGCCCTACCTAGAAAGGGACTCTGCCAGCAACCCTTCCACTGGGAAGCTAATGAGATTTCAAAGAGTTAAGGCAGGGGGTGAGGCCAGAGAATCAAAGCCCAGATCCTTGCTCTCTGAGAGTCTCCAGAGAGGCCCTGAAATTTGGGCTCATAGACCTCATTAACCAGGGCATGCCAGCTACCCTGATGTTGGCCTTGAGGTGAAGGTTGGGAGCACGAAGGGGGCCCCCTTGCTTATGAGTCTCACCAACTCTGGGCCTGTCTGGTTCTCTCAGTGCTGCACATGAGGTCCTAAAGTGGCTGTGGGCCTGGGTGTTGATGATGGGTGGGGGAGATGCAGATGGATGGGAGTCCTGGGACCACTTACCTTGACACTGTACTCCCTCAAGTTCAGCTTGTGTGCCAGGGCCTGGTGCTCCCTGGCACTTGGGAATCGGTTCTGCTCAAAGCAACTCCGGAGCTCCTGCAGCTGCTCCTCCGTGAATATTGTGAACTCCCTCCACCTCCGATTCAGGGCGTTTGTACCATGTTGAGACCCTGGTGTAGGGAACTGGACTTAGCTCATAGTCAAACACGTCCTAGCTTTCATCCCTTCCTCCCAGTCTGGGCTTGTGGGGACACATGGCGGCAGAAATCTTGCTTCTTTTCTACTGGGGCTCCACTGATGCTCAGCCCCAAGTCTGGCCTCATAGGCCACCTCTGTGCACCCCGCCCCAATATTTACCTGTGATCCCACAAACCCTGCAAGCCTTCAGGGTCCTGTGATCCTCCTGCAGCACTGCCCACCCTAATCTTATCACCAATAGGTGAGAACAAATTTTAGAACTAGTCAAGTCCCTGATTTCAAGGATTTGCAGTTTATGTTGGTTAACCTAAAATATATATTGAAAACCATGGACAAATGGTATGTATGATATTCGGAAAGCATACCGTTCACATTGCTATTACATTTTCAGCATTATTGTTATTGGTAATTTAACCAAGTTCTGTGAATTCTGGTTTTGGCTAGCTTTGGCTGATGTAGTTATTGAAGTTGCACCTTGGGTCCCTCAAGAAATTCTATAATGTATCACCTTTACATTGCTCTCGACGTAATCCGAAGTCCATGGAGTCCTCAGTCAAGGCGGTTGCTGGGGCGGTGGGTTCCACAGACGTCTCAGCGCCCCTAGGGGCAGGTCCCAAGGCTGGAGCTATGTCGCTGTGGTTCCCTGACCTTGCTGGTCCCACAGGGACAGGAGCTGATGGAGTGGGTCTGGGGCTGCAGACAGCAGGGCTCCCTGGGCCTGGCTGGCCCTCAGGAGTGGGGGTTGAGGGCAGGCAGATGGGCTGGGAGTCCTGCACTCCTGGGAGTTGTCCTGCCATTCTGGAATTTTCTCTGGAGAGTTTTGCCCTCTGGTTCTTAAACCATACCTGCAAAGAAAAGGACACAAGATCTGTGTGAGAGAACCAGGTACAAGCCCTTCCTAGAAAGGGACTCTGCCAGCAACCCCTCCACTGGGAAGATAATGAGATTTCCCAGATTTAAGGCAGGGGGTGGGTCATAGAATCAAAGCCCAGATGAACCCTGCTCTCTGAGGGTCTCCTGAGGAGTGGCCCTGACGTATGGGCTAATAGACCTCATTAGCCAGTTCATGCCAGCTCCCTGGAGGTGGGACTTGAGGTCAAGGTTGGGAGCACTAAGGGGACCTCCTTGCTATGGGTCTCACCTATTATGGGCCTATCTGGTTCTCTCAGTACTGCACATGAGGTCCTAAGGTGGCTGTGGGACTGGGTGTTGATGAGGGGTGGGGGAGAGGCAGAGGGAAGGGAGTCTGAGACCACTTACCTTGACACTGTACTCTCCCAAGTTCAGCTTGTGTGCCAGGGCCTGGCGCTCTCTGGCACTTGGGTATTGGTCCTGCTCGAAGCATTTCTGGAGCTCCTGCAGCTGCTCCTCCTTGAACATTGTGCGCTCCCTCCGTCTCTGATTCAGAGTGTTTGTACCATGTAGAGACCCTGGTGCAGGGAACTGGATTTAGCTCATAGCCCTACTTATCCCAGCTTTCATCCCTTCCTCCCATTCTGACCTGCAGGGACACATGTCAGCAGAAATCTTGCTTCTCTTTTGCTGGGGCTCCATTGAGGCTGTGCCCCAATTCTGGCCTCGAAGGCCACATCTTTGCAGCCTGCCCCAACATTTACCTGTGATCCCACAAACCCTGTAAACCTTCAGGGTCCTGGGATCCTCCTGCAGCACTCCCCACCCTAATTATATCACCAATAGGTGAGAACAAATTTCACAACTAGTCAAGTCCCTGATTTCAAGGATTTGCAGTTTATGTTAATTCACCTAAAATATAGATAGAAAATCATGGGCTAATGATATATATCATATTCAGAAAGCATACCGTTCACATTGCTATTACATTTTCAGCATTATTATTATTGTTAATTTAAAGAAGTTCTGTGCATTCTGGTTTTGGCTAGCTTTGGCTGATGCAATTATTTAACTTGGACCTTGGTTCCCTCAAGAATTTCTTTATTTTGTAATCTTGACATTATTTCCACAGTCATTTTGTTCTTAGATATATTTAAAAAACAAAACGTATTTTTGGAACTAGGACCTCATAGTGAAGAATTGCACTGTCTAACTTTTTATTTAGAGAGAAAGAGAGAAAGAGGGAGAGGTGAGGAAAGAGAGAGAGCACACACATCTTCAACTTCCATCATTGCCACAGCCCAGTCCTGGGAGCCTCCTCAGAATCCCAGGCTCCCTCTATAACAGACACCCGGACTCACCTTCTGGAGACATGGTGGCAGACATCGTGTGTCTTCTGCTCTTCGAAGCTCTACTGAGGTTCAGCTCCCTCACCTGGCTTTATGTGCTGCCTCTGAGCTCTCACAGCCTACACACCCCCACCACACCCTCTCCCTGGGTTCCCAGAAGCCCCTGCATGCCCTCAGAGTCCCAGGCTCCCATTCCAGTTACCCACCCTAATGATATCACCAATAGAGCCAGTAAACTGATCTCTTGTCCTAAAAGATTTGGGGTTTACCATTTGTCATCATTTGTTTTCTTGATTTCTCATTTCAGATGGCTCTTCTTTTTTCTTTCTCATCTCCACTATCATATCATTGGTCACCCTTTTAAAAAGTGGGATCTGTGTTCAAATGTCTTACTTCCTGGTTTCACAGTAGAAATTGTTATAAAGTCTATAATCTAGAGTGTAAAGTCTCCCCACCATTGTGAATTTAAGCACTTTACTGACATGTGCAGCGAGCATCAGGCTGTCTGTGGGCACCGTTGTCATGTACAGGGCAGGGAGACACACACAGAGGGGCATCTTCACAAAGGCCATCAGGCTGCAACCCATTTCCAAATGGAGGAAAGGACTAGAGACACGATAGATATGAATGTTTTGTATTAATACTTTAAAAAGAACCAACTTACTAATGTGCAAGTTAGGGGGTGAGAGAGAGAAAGAACCAAACATCACTCTGGTACACATACTTCCAAGGATTGAACTCAGGACCTCATTCTTGAGAGTGCAGTGCTTTATTCACTGTACCACCTCCTGGACCACTGTATTAATACTTTACTGAGATTTTCATATCAATGACATAGAGTAAGTCTCTCACAGAGACAATGGAACTGAGTGAAATCTGAACTGAAAACTCAGAACAGACTTGCAGGGGCAGTTGAGACACAATTTATAAAATAGTGACAGATACAGGGCTGCATTCAATGAGTAGTGAATTATCTGTGTAGTGACACAAAACAGTGGAGAGTAAAAGTCAGCACATGAAAGAACTGGTTTCAAGTCTCCAGGCCCCAGTGTGGAATCATCACAATTGGTGACTCAGTGATGCAAGATTCCCTCTCATTCTTTCTCTCTCTCTTTCTCCTCTCTCTCTCTCTCTGTCTCCCTCTCTCTCTCTCTCTACATATATATATGCCATATTTATAATTTTATTTATTTATTCCCTTTTGTTGCCCTTGTTGTTTTATTGTTGTAGTTATTATTGTTGTTGTCATTGTTGGATAGGACAGAGAGAAATGGAGAGAGGAGGGGAAGACAGAGAGGAAGAGAGAAAGATAGACACCTGCAGACCTGCTTCACCGCCTGTGAAGCGACTCCCCTGCAGGTGAGGAGCTGGGGTTCAAACCAGGATCATTATGCAGGTCCTTGTGCTTTGCGCCACCTGCGCTTAACCCGATGCACTACAGCCCAACTCCCTATATATGCCATTCTATGTATAAATGAAAAACTTAAAAAACTGGAAAGATGAAACTTGGGTGATAATTACAAGTAGTGGAATTCTATTTTCACTATTTGAATTCAGTTAAGTCAATCATAGTTTGAATCTGGACTTCCCCTGCCTACCAGTAAGGAGATAGAGATAGAGATAGATAGATAGATAGATAGAGAGAGAGAGAGAGAGAGAGAGAGAGAGAGATCAAGTGCACAGCTTAGGTTTCTCAATTGCCAAAGCTCCTCCCTTGTAGATTTGGATTCTGACTGAAAGGTACAACCAAAGCCCTCATCTGCTCAGTTATAAAGTGGTGTTGTGATTGAGTCAATGACCTCATTGGGTGTTTTAGAAGGAAGAGTTATCCTCTAATATCTCAACACATTGTGTATGTATTAAATAATTCTATATAAACACACACATAGGTATCATTACTTATTTTATTGATTTATTTTTATTTGATAAGGCAGAGTATTTAAGTGGGAGGGGAAGATATGGGTGAAGAGATTAAGGGAGACACCTGCAACACGGATTCACCACTTGGGAATATTCCCCCCTTTGCTGGGCTCTGCAATGCATGTTAATTATTACCTGGAAATTCTACAGGCTGGGGAGACATTCTAGTGATTATGCAAAATGACTTTCCTGCCTGAGGCTCTAAGATCCCAGGATCCATCCTTAGCAGCACTGTAAGTCTGAGCTGAGTAGTGCTCTGACCTCTTCCTCTCTCAGTATCTTTCCCTCTGAGTCCAATGTGAGGGGGATCACATTAGCTCTCCCTCCACACTAGGCCTTGGCCATTTTCAGTCCCGATTTCTTGGGTGGTGGGGGCTGGGACTGGGGCTGGGGGATGTTGAAGCTGAAATCTCATTTCTTCATGTGGACAGAAAATGGATTTTTCATTAAGGCTGTCCTTTGGGGACTCCTGCTGCAGTTGACCCCTACCCCAGAATTATGAGAATTAACTGTTCATATCTAAAGATATTTCTTTAATTTTATGACAGAGAGAGGACAGTGTGAGGGAATTTGGCATATGGTAATCGCAGGCATTGAACCTGACCCATGCTCCATTCTTTTTTCTCATACCGTATTTATATTACTATTTAAAAGGAAAATTGACTGAGAAATTATATAAACACTATTTATAAAGTACATATTTTACATTGATATTACTTGACAGCACTAAGTGTTGGTATGCTTCTAATTCTGCTTATAAGACCTTTTGTTTTGATCAAGTTAGGTTCGCTTGTATTGCTTAACGCTGTGGCCTCTTTACATAATCATTCTTTTAATCTCCACTAGTTCCTTATCTTTTTCCACTCTGCCCCCTCTCCTAGTCACACCCTGTTTTCAACCATTTAATCCCCACTGGTTTGCACTCTTTTCACTCCAACTTCTCTTGGTCACATCCTGTTTTACACCCTACCACTTCCTTCCTGGAGAGTATAAATGCAGATGAATAAAGCCAGCATGGCATTGCACTGCACCCCAGCTCAACCATGAGTCCCTGGTTGTCTCAATCCCACCAATAAAGCTAGCCTGGCAACTAAGAATAGTGTTTTTTAATTTTTTATTAGTGTTTTAATAATGATTAACAAGATTATAAAATAAAAGGTAGGGCTTCCTTGGTATTGAATTCTTTAGGAAGCCTCTGCTCACTCGCAGCTATAGCTGCCCAGGTCCAGACCCATCGTGGTGGTGGCTCCATGACCACCAGTGTCCATGGACATCTCGGCCCTGGTCAGCCTTGACCCAGCCAGACATCGGAGGTGGCAGCCCAATGACCCCAGGCAGCAAGGTGGTGGTGCTGACCCTGGAGGCCTCCACCCAAGTCCTGAAGATGCAGGGGGCCCTGGAGGGAGCCTAGATGCCAATCTCCCTGAGCCTGGGGGCAGACTATCGAAGGTTGGCAGGGAAGAGTGATGGGGTGGCTCTCACCATGTTGAATAGGTTGCAATCCACATGCAATATTATTTGACAGGAACTGAGAGAAGCATGCAGGAAAGTGGGACCCACCCTAAGGTTCCAGGACTGGGGGAAATATAGGCTCTATAGTGGAAATGTGAGGTTCCTCTGTCTTAGGGTTCAAGGAGACAATGGATAATTCTTGTTAGCATCACATTATTTGGTAATTGGGTTAACTTTGAAAAGTTCTTTTGTTAGGGTTTTCTGTATAATACCCCACATCTTGTAGACAGCTATGCGACCAGTTGCTTCTGTTCTCCACGACCTAGGCTTTTGAGAAAGTCAACATAACAAAGACTCAGCCTATGTATTAAAAAGACTCAATCTGTGCTTTAAAAAGGTTGAGACGTTCAATCTATTTTTCCCCTCTCATATTAATTAACTAACTAGTGGTTTGTGTGACTACACTTTACTAGGAGTGTACATAAACACCATTCCCACAGCAAAAGACTGTGCCCCATCTCTCCCTCCCACCCACGCTGCCCCTCCCCCACCACCCAGGGAAGTTGAATGTCCACCCTCCCCCTCACCACAGGATTTTTACTTTGGTGCGCTACTCTCTATTTAATCAGATCCTGTTTTACTTTCCCTTTCTCTTCTTCTTTGTCAACTTCTGTTGATGAGTGGGATCATCCCATACTCATCTTTGTCTTTCTGACTTAGCTCGCTTAATATAATTCCTTCTCGCTCTGTCCAAAATGGTTCAGATGTGGTGGGTTCATTGTTTGTAATAGCTGCATAGTATTCCATTGTTGATATATAGCACAGTCATAGTTTTCTCAGCCACTCATATGTTGTTGGCTGTGTGCAGAGACTTCTTCAGGGGTGGAATGACAACCCTTCAGCTTCATCACTTGGGTGAGACCTTTCCTTTCATAGTATTCTCTAATTCCATTCCAGGTGGTGCACTCTCCAATAAAGTCCCTAAACCTAGATATAGACCAGGTCCCCTGAGATAGAGCATATGTTCACCTGTGTCTATAAACCAGGGAAAAATATATACATGAAAGCAGAAGTACACAAGAGTCTGCAGGGAATACCCCCCAACACTTCATCTGCATTATTCCAGCCTTTAGGTCCATGATTGTTCAACAATTTGTTTGGCTTTGTGTGTGAACTCTCTTTTCAGCCACCATGTTCCATGCTAGCATGATGCTGACCAGACTTCCCTGGACTGGGGACCACACTAATGTGTCCTGGAGCTTCCCTTCCCCAGAGACCCACCCACTAGGAAAAGAGAGGCAGACTGGGAGTATGGATCGACCAATCAATACCCACGTTGAGCAGGGAAGCAATTACAGAAGCCAGACCTTCCACTTTCTGCAACTCACAATGACCCTGGGTCTGTACTCCCACAGGAATTGAGAATGGGAATGCTATCAGGGGAGGGGATGGGATATGGAGATCATATGGTGGGAATTGTGTGGAGTTGTACCCCTGCTATCCTATCCTAAGGCTTTGTTAATGTCTTCTTTCTTAAATAATAATGATAATAATAAAAAAGATGGAAGAGGCTACAGCCACCCACGACCCAGGGACCCGGACGGGGACACCCTCCAGAACAGCGCCCAGGGTCCTGAAGACCAAACTGCTGCTCTCTCCCAAGCCTGGAACCTCCTTGTCCTATGAGGCTGCTGCAGGCAAGTCGCTGTGGGGACTGAGGATCTGGTGACAGGCGGCCCCTGGGCTGAGGCATCAGCATCAGCATCTGGCTGCGCAGGACTTGCTCTACAGGACGCCCCCATCCTCAGCCACAGATCCTGGCAACACTCCAGTGTCGGTGGGGACCATGACCCCATCCCCTGAACCCGAGGATAACTCTCAGGCCCTTGGCTACAGCTCCAGCCTTGGCCCCGGCTTCTCAGCACCACGGGGGCTGGCCTCGGACATCCGGAGCTACTTGGACTCCTTGAGCCTCATGTCCTGGACCTGGAGTCCTTGGCAGATGATGTGAGCTCCATGGGCTCTGACTGGGGATCAACAGACTGGCACTGTGCAAGTTAGACAAGTAAGACTATCTGGGGGGCAGCCAGTACTGGGGCAGCCTAGAGAGCTCTGTCCCCATGGATGTGGTTTGGCAGCGGGAGCTCAAGTGGCTGGAGATGTTCAGTTACTGGGAGAAGTGGCTGTCATGGCTTTCCCATAAGGTGAAGATGATCTGCCTGAAGGGGTCCCCTCCTCCCTCAGAGCCAAGGCCTGGCAGTGGCTGTCCAACAGCAGGGAGCTTCTGGAGCAGAACCCGGGAAAGTTGGAGGAACTGGAGCACGCCAAGTGGCTGGATGTGATGGAGAAGCACCTGCATCTCTAGTTCCCGTTCCACCAGATGTTTGCTGCTCGAGGGGGGCATGGACAGCCGGACCTGTACCGAGTTCTGAAGCCCTACACCATCCAATGGCTGGACAAGAGCTATTGCCAGACCCAGGCGTCCGTGGCCATAGTGCTGCTCATGCACATGCCCGCCAAGCAAGCCTGTTTGTGCCTGGTGCAGAGCTGTGATAAGTACCTCCCGGGCTACAACAGTGCAGGACTGGAGGCCATCCAGCTGGACCGAGAATGTACATGACTGAGTGGCTCATGTGCATCTTCGCTCATACGCTGCCCTAGATTCGGTCCTCCATGTCTGGGACATATTCTACTGCAAAGGCGTGAAGGTCATCTTCCACCTGGCGTTGGTGCTAGTGCGGCACACACTGGGCTCGGTGGACTGGGACCCGGCTGGAGCCTTGGCCTCGGAGGCCCTTCAGGACAATTACTTCTGACCTCTTCCCTGGGGCTGGAATGCATGGCCCCCTCTTTGTCCCACTGTCTGGAGCAAGCCTGGCATCTGGGGTTCCCCAGCCCCCTGCCCCAATGTGCACACGCAGCAGGGCCAAGGATGGGGCCGACCCTCCTTTTAGGTCCAGAGGGGTCTCTGTCACTCTGTCCTATGTCCCTCTGGGGGGAGGGGGGTTCCTTACCAGGTGCTGTCCCAACTGGCCTTTTGTCTCCCAGAGGTGACACTGGGCTGCTGCAGGAGAAGGCGGCGTTTGTATTTATCACTCTAGTCGCTCCTTTGCATGAGGAGTAGCAAGCTGGGTCCTTGCAGATGGAGTTCTGTAAGGTTCCTTTTGCCCTCCTTCAGCCCTGCCTGTCTTCCCCACTTACTGGCCTAGGTCTGGGCAGGATGGTGGCACAAGGCTGGCCTCAGTCTACCTGGTGGCTGAAGAGAGTTAACATACAAAGCCAAACAAATTGTTGAATAGTCATGGACCTAAAGGCTGGAATAGCTCAGATGAAGTGTTTGTGGGGGGTGTCCTCCATTTTGTCAATAGCTAGTCAGCATATTTTAGTTACATTCCATGTGCACTTAACCCACTGTGCTACCGCACAGCCCCTAATTTAGCTATATTGCATAGGGTCCGGGGCTATCTAGTTAGGTTTAGAATCTTTAAGGGTGCTCTGTGCTGCTGTGCTGAAAGGGAATAGGAGAGTAGGGTATGGAAGGGTTTAGGCAAGACAGGTGTGACTCAGACCCAGGTGATAGCAGTGCAAGTGATGAGAAATGGTTGCACTCCCGGGTGTGTGTGCGTGTGTGTGTGTGTGTGTGTGTGTGTGTGTGTGTTTGTGTGTGTGTGTGTATGTGTGTGTGTGTGTGTGCGTGTGTGTTATGCTTCACTTTTTTCTCTGGAAAACTCAAGTGGATACAAAAGCAAGGAGGTCAGTGCTATGAATTCTCAAGTCCCTACTCAGTTCCTGTTGAGCCAATCCTGTGTCTTTATGGGCCAGGCACTTGCAAACAGCTGTAACAGTTATCCAAATTCTGGCCACTGTTATTCACTCTATATGCCTTCCCTCTGCCTTCTTGAGCCCCAAATTGAGGAGGGAAATGCCAATGTAGATCCCATGTGACTTTCCCAGCTTTTTCTCCTCCCCCACCCCCACCCCCTGCCCGTCCCTTCTGTGTAGCCCCCTGTAGTCCCTGTAGTCCGGGGGGCCTTCTGTCTGCTTGGTTTCATATACTCAGGACTTGTACTTACTGCCTGCCCCCTTCATTCATGCCTTTCATCCTCTAAGCCTTCTTAAACAACTAGTAGCAATGTCATTCCTCAAATCTAAGCCCCTCAAGAGAGGTTTTTTCTTTTTAATTGGAGGAAATTAATGGTTTATAGTAGATACGGTTCTTGGTACATGTGTTTAAAAAAAATCTCAGTTTTCTGCACAACACTGTCACCCCCAGTCCTGGTCCTCCTCTACCATCAGGCATCAAGACTTGAAAGCCCCCCTACTCCCACCCCCAGCCCCAGAGGCCTTTAGTGTGGTGCAGTTCACCAAACCCCATCCACGTTCTGCTGTCTCTTTTCTTATTTCTCAACTTCTGCCCAGGGGTGAGATCATCCGTGTTCATCTTGGGTCCCGTTAGCTGTGTCATTATTTCTTCTGCATGGAGTTCATAAACTGGCCAACGTGTGTCAGACTGGCCACCCTGGGGTCAGGCACCTTCTTTTTGGTCAATCAACTCGGCAGAGTAACAGAATCAGTTTTCCCAAGGAAGGTTGATGTTATTGACAGTCGCTTAGCTAATGACATGCTGTTCTCCAATATCAAACAATACTGGAAATTTAGTACTAAAATTGTGCATTATTGCAAAAAAATTTTTTTTTGCCTCCAGGGTTATTGCTGGAGCTTAGCGACTGCACTGCAGTCCACTGCTCTCAGAGGTCTTTGTTTCTTTCTTTCTGCATTCTATTAGACAGGACAGAGGGGAATTGACGGGAGAGGGGAGAACAGAGACGGAGAGAGAAAGACAGACACCTGCAGATCTGTTTCACTACTCGCAAAGCTTTCCTGGTACAGGTATGGACTTGGGACTTTTTTTTTTAACAGATGAACTCAACCTGGTGCACCCCCACCTGGCTCACACTTTTAGTATCTTCACTTTGAAATGAGGTTTGTGCTGTTCTTTCTCTGTTTCACATAGAAAAATGAGTACAGTTTAAGAGCTAAAAGCATTTAACCAAGTTCTGTCCTGGTTTTGGCTAGTGTTGGCTGATGCAGTTATTGAACTTGGACCTTGAGTCCCTCAAGAAATTATTTATTTTATAATCTTTACAGTATTTCCCCAGTCCATTTGTTTTGAGATATATTTAAAAAAACAAAACATATTTTTGGAACTAGGACCTCACAATGAAGAATTGTGTTGGTATGCTTCTAAAACCCCCTTCTGTTTCATTGGTTTAATACCCCCTGCTTAACACTGTATTCTATTTATATAACTACTGTATTCAATTTACATAACCACTGCTGCGGTCTATTTACATAAATCACTTTTATATTGACATAAAGCACCACCTTCCCTCCAGGGCATTGGTGGTTCAGTGGTAGAATTCACACCTGTTCCTCCCCCCTCCTTGTCACACCCTGATCTTCCACCAGTGATTTTTTGCTTCACCCTCTCTATGTCACATTCTGTTTCCTCCCTACTTGGAGAGTATAAAAACAGCTGCTCTTCTGATTAAAGACACTTGGAAATTGCTTTCCCGCTCTGAGAGTTCCAGAGTGTATCTCCTGTGAAGTTAGTGCGGCACGAGTTCCTGATCCCTCTCCCACACAGCAGCCTAGATCGGCTCCAGTTGAGTTCTCTCCAACCCAGAGAGCACTAGCTCAGGAAGAAGCACCCTCAGGCTATCCTGGCATTATTGCACTGTCTAACTTTTTATTTAGAGAGAAAGAGAGAAAGAGGCAGAGGTGAGGAAAGAGAGAGAGCACACACATCTTCAACTTCCATCATTGCCACAGCCCAGTCCTGGGAGCCTCCTCAGAATCCCAGGCTCCCTCCATAACAGACACCTGGACTCACCTTCCGGAGACATGGTGGCAGACATCCTGTGTCCTCTGCTCTTTGTAGCTCTACTGAGGTTCAGCTCAGCACCTGGCTTTATGTGCTGCCTCTGAGCCCTCACACCCATCATACCCCCACCACACCCTCTCCCTGGGATCCCAGAAGCCCCTGCATGCCCTCAGGTTTCCGGGCTCCCATTCCAGTAACCCACTCTAACGATATCACCAATAGAGCCAGTAAATTGATCTCTTGTCCTAAAAGATTTGGGGTTTACCATTTTTCATAATTTGTTTTGTTAATTTCTCATTTCAGAAATACTTTAAAAATTGGAAAGATGAAACTAGGGTGATAATTACAAGTAGTGGAATTCTAATTTCACTATTTGAATTTAGTTAAGTCAATAATAATTTGAATCTGGACTTTCCCAGTCTGCCAGTAAGGAGATAGAGATTGAGAGATTGAAAGATAGTACAAAGAGAGAGAGAGACAGAGTAAGTGCACAGCTTAGGTTTCTCAATTGCCAAAGCTTCACCCTTGTAGATTTGGATTCTGACTGAAAGTTAGAACCAAAGCCCTCATTGCTCAGTTATAAAGTGGTGTTGTGATTGAGTCAATGACCTCATG
Organism: Erinaceus europaeus; assembly: GCF_950295315.1. NCBI lineage: Eukaryota > Metazoa > Chordata > Mammalia > Eulipotyphla > Erinaceidae > Erinaceus > Erinaceus europaeus. The sequence goes on from NW_026647710.1 coordinate 34,968, forward strand.
TGGGTGTTTTAGAAGGAAGAGTTATCCTCTAATATCTTCACACATTGTGTATGTATTAAATATTTCTATGTAATTACACACATAGGTATTTTTATTTGTTTATTTATATTTATTTGATAAGGCAGAGTATTTAAGTGGGAGGGAAAGATATGGATGAAGAGATTAAGGGAGACACCACTTAGAATATTCCCCCCTCTGCTGGGCTCTGCAATGCATGTTCATTAAAACCTGGAAATTCTACAGGCTGGGGAGACATTCTAGTGATTATGCAAAATGATTTTCCTGCCTGAGGCTCTAAGATCCCAGGATCCATCCTCAGCACCACTGTAAGTCTGAGCTGAGTAGGGCTCTGTCCTCTTCCTCTCTCAGTATCTTTCCCTCTGAGTCCAATGTGAGGGGGACCACATTAGCTCTCTCTCCACATTGAGCCTTGGCCTTTTTCAGTCCCGATTTCTTGGTTGGTGGGGGCTGGGGCTGGGCCTGGCGGAGGTTGAAGCTGAAGTCTCATTTCTTCATGTGGACAGAAAATTGAATTTTCATTAAGGCTGTCCTTTGGGGACTACCGTATTTATATTACTATTTAAAAGGAAAATAGTTTGAGAAATTATATGAACAATATTGATAAAGTACATATTTTACATTGATATTATTTTGAATGCACTAAAAATGGTGGTTTTTAATTTTTATTAGTGTGTTAATAATGATTAACAAGATTATAAAATCAAAACAGGACTTTCTTGAATTTTATTTTTTTTAATGAAACCTCTGCTTAGCTAATGCTGCCCAGAGCCAGACCGTAGTGGTGTTGGCTCCGGGGCTGCTGGTGACCAGGGCCATCGCGGCCCTGGTGGCCCCCGGGGAGGCGCGGGACGTCTGGGTCCTGTGACAGAGTCCGACCTCGAAGGCAGCGGCCCCTATGGCCCCAGGTAGTAAGGTGCTACCCTGGAGGCCTTAGTCCAATCCCCGATGGCGCAGGGTGCCTGTGCCGGGAGCCCCTGTGGTCGGTGGCCGGATCCTAGAAGCTGGTCACACTGGGCCCAGGGGCAGACTTTTGAAAGATGGAAGAGGCTCCAGACGCCCCTGGCCCTGGAACCTCAACGGGTACCCCCACCAGGACTCCCTCCAGAATGGCGCCAGGGGACCCAATGGCCAGGCCCCTGCTCGCTCCAAGCCCAGAACCTCCGTGTCCTCTGTGGCTGGCTGCGGCACGTGTGGCTGCTGCGACAGAGGGGCTGGTGACAGGTAGCCGCATCAGCAGCAGCATCAGGTTCCGCACGACGCGCCCCAGAGGATCCCCCCCATCCTTGGCCGCGGGTACCTGTGACCCTCCGGTGGCAGTGGTGACCGTGACCCCAGTGCGGAGCCCGAGGACAACTGTCAGGACCTCGGCTCCACGTCCAGCCTGGGCCCCGGCATCGCAGGACGGCAGGGGCAATTCCTGGACACGCTGAGCTACTTCGACTCCGACCCTCATGTCCAGGAACCTGGAGTCCTTGGCGAGTCATGTGAACTCCATGGGCTCCGACTGGGGGATCCAGGGGCTGGCGCTGAGCAAGACAGACACGTATGACTTCCTGGGGCGCAGCCAGTACTCGGGCAGCCTCCAGAGCTCCGTCCCTGTGGACAAGGCTCTGTCGTGGGAGCTCAAGTGGCTGGAGATGTTCAGTTACTGGGAGAAATGGATGTCATGGCGTTTCCATAAGGTGAAGATGAGCTGCCTGAAGGGGATCCCCCTCCTCCATCAGAGCCAAGGCCTGGCAGTGGCTGTCCAACAACAGGGAGCTTCTGGAGCAGAACCCAGGCAAGTTGGCGGAACTGGAGCCGGCAACTGGGGACCCCAAATGGCTGGATGTGATTGAGAAGGACCTGCACCGCCAGTTCCCATTCCAGGAGATGTTCGCTGCTCGAGGGGTGCATGGCCAGCAGGACCTAAGCTTCCAGCCCCCTCAGAGGGTGGGGTCCCAGCTGAAACCTAGACCTGGGAGGCCCGCAGGACGCTTACTTCTGACCTCTGCCTTGGGGCTGGACTGCATGGCCCCCTCTTTTTCTCTCTGCCTGGAGCAGGCCTGGACTCCGGGGTACCCCAGCTCCCTGCCCCAGTGTGCACGGGTAGTGGGGCCAAGGCTGGGGCCACCCCTTCTGTTAGGCCCAGAGGGGTCTCTGTCACTCCTGTCCCACTCCGGGGGAGTGGGGGGGTTTCTTCCCAGGTGCTGTCCCAACTGGCCTTTTGTCACCAGACAGGTGACATTGGGCTGCTGCAGTAGACTGTGGGTTTTGGATTCTTCCACTCCAATAGATCCTCCTCTGTGAGGGGAGGAGCAGGCTGGGTCGTCCCCATGAAGTGGAGTGTGATTCATTTTGCCCTCCTTCAGCCCTGCCTGTCTCCCCACTTCCTGGCCTGGGGCAGGGTGGGATGGGGGCACAAGGCTGGTCTCAATCTACTTCTGGACACCTCTGTTGTAATTATGTACAGAGGAGACACTTGGTCCGGGGTGGGGGTGCTGACTGGCTTTTGTTGTCTGATTCTTCTCCCACAGTGTCTAGTTTATTTAAGGGGGCATGCACTGGAGCAGGAAATGCCCCCCACCCCAGCTGTCCCCCCTCCTCACCCTCCTCCCTCTATATTCTGTCCCTGACACCACATGTACCAGAGTCATAGCTTTCTCCTTCTATTGTTCTCATTAATAAATAATAAAATAATTAACCAAAAAGTGAACTAGTATATATCCATTACTAATCAATAAAATAAAAATAACCCCTCAGAATGTATCCTTACAAAGAGCTGGAGATCAGCAGTTTGAGAACCTCATGGCATCATTTTGCTATATTACTGGGTTGTTGGAAAAGTCATGGCATGTGTTTTCTATGTTTTTTTTTTATGCAAAAATGCCTCAGGACTTTCCCAGCAACCCAATGTCTCATAGATACATTGTATTATCAGGTGGATCTAGACTGGGGAATGTTTTGTTAAAAACTGAGAAATTTGGGTGAGGGTAGACAGCATAATGGTTATGCAGAGACTCTTTCTTATGCCTGAGGCTCCAATGAACCAGGTTCAATCCCCCACACCACCAAAAGCCAGAGATGAGCAGTACTCTGGGAAATAAAGAAAACAGAGACGTTTTATATATGTTATCACCACCTGTATTTATTATAAACTATTAACATCCCTCCACAGGAAAAAAAAAAACATCAAATTATCAAGTTAAAAAAGAAAGTATTTAACAAGGTTCTTTTATTTTTTTTGGGGGGGTGGCTGTTGCAGAATACAACAAAATAAAATTGAATAAATATTTAATTTCTTCCACTGACAAGATATCCCTTTCAAGCCCAGGATACCTTCCAAGGTGGAAGAAATAAGTGTCCTTCAAAAAGAATATCCAGTGGTCTGGAGGTGGCACCATGGTAAAGCTTTGGACTCTCAAGCATGAGTTCCTGAGTTTGATCCCTGGCAGCATATGTGCCAGAGTGATGTCTGGTCCTTTCTCTCTCCTCCTATCATTCTCATAAATAAATAAAATCATAAAAAAAGAATATCCAGACCTAGGGCTGAGTAGTGTCTCATACAGTAAGGGTGCATGCCACTGTGAGATAGGACTCAGGTTCAGGCCCCAAGCTTCACAACTGGTATTGACATGCTGAGGTGACTCTCATCTCTCCTTCCTTTTCTATTGAGAGAGAGAGACAAAGAGAGAGAGAGAGAGAGAGAGAGAGAGAGGAGAGAGAGAGAAATAAAGAAAGGAAAAATGACCACTGGAAAAGGTGGAGTTGTGCAGGCACTGAGTCCCAGTGGCAACTTGGTTGGAAGAAGAGATAAATAAAGGAATAAAGAAAGAGAAAAGAAACAAAAAAGAAAGAAGGAAAGAAAGACTGAAGAAACAAAAGTCCAATTCCCTTATTTTTGAGTTATTTTGAATCAGGCACAGTTCCAAATTTAATTTAATTTAGTTTTACCAGAGTGGGCAAGAAGTAGATAGCATTATAGATATGTAGAGACTTTCATGCCTGAGGCTTCAAAGTCCCAGGTTTAATCCACAGCACCACCATAAACCAGAGCTGAGATAAGTGCTCTGGTTCAAATAATAATAATAATAATAACAGTTATTATTATTATTATTTGAACCAGAGCATTGCTTAGCACTGGCTTATAATGGAGCTGGGGATTGAACCTGGGCCCTTTGGTGCCTCAGGCAATGAAAGGCTTTGTGCATAACCATTATGCTATCTCCCCACCCTCCATTAATTTTTGTTGGAAAAAAATTGCTGTTTTATAAGGCAGTTGTGTCATTTCCCCAAAGTATGTGCCATGCTTTGTGCCATCCCACAACCAAGATGTCATTTCTTTCCACCCCAGGGGACAGTGACCCCAACTCCTTTAAAATAGAATACCCAGTATTGTATCAAAGATTTATTTATTTTTAAAATTTTAAATTTACTTATTATTGAATTCCATTCCTATGGTCTATCTTCTTGGAGACCTGCTCTGCCTGCAGGGTAACATTAATCCCACTGCTTAAAACCCTTGCAACAGTTGCCAGGAAAGGTCTACCTTCCAACCCCTCCCATTTTTCTCCACCCCTCTCCTAAATATGTATAAGAGTGTAAAACCACTCCCCTCTCTGTCTTCTCTCTTCCCTGTCCTGACCAGGAGAATAGGAGACATGGAGGAGGACGCTGACGCCCGCCATTGCGGTTTTTGGCTCCAAGTGATTTTAACCAGGTGCCTACAGGCCTGACCCTGGGGTGCCCACATGAATAAAGATTTGTATTGCTACCTACACGAACTTGGTTCCTGGGTAATCTCTCCCTCCCACAATGCCATTCCAAAAGTATTATAATACAGTGAAAGATTTGGGACTGTGAGGCCTCTGGTCCTGTTCTTTCTTCTCAAGATTGCTTTGGCAATTCTGAGTCTTCTGGTTCCAGATAAACATTTGTTCTATTCTCTTAAAAATGTGGTTGGGATCTTTATGGGGATAGTATTCAGTTTGTACATGGCTCTGTATAGTACATTCATTTTGATGATGTTAATTCTTACAACCTATAAATATGGAATATCTTTCTACTTCTTTGTGTCTTTCTCTATTTCCTTGAGTAGTGACTCATCATTTTCAGTATACAAGTCTTTCGCTTCTTTGGTTAGGTGTATTCCTAGATATTTTTTTGCTTTTGGTGTTATAGTAAAAAGAATTGATTTCTGTATTTCATCTTCTTGCATAGAGGAATTCCACGGACTTCTGAATGTTAATTTTGTAGCCTGACACCTTACTGTATTGCCTGATGATTTCCAAAAGCTTCTTGCTGGGTTCCTTAGGGTTTTCTATGTATAGTATCATGTCATCAGCGAATAGGGATAGTTTGACTTCTCTTCCAATCTGTATGCCTTGAATTCCTTACTCCTGCCTGACTTCTATGGCAAGAATTTCCAACACTATGTTTAATAGTAATGGTGATAGTGGGCAGCACTGCCTAGTACTTGATCTGAGGGAAAATGCTTCCAGTTTTTCACCATTGAGTATGATTTTGGTTGTAGGTTTGCTATTTATAGACTCCATTATTTGAGGAATTTTCCATCTCCTCCCATTTTGTGTAGACTTTTGATCATAAAGGGAAGTTGCATTATGTCAAAGGCATCTTCTGCATCTATTGATATAGCCATGTGTTTTCTGGTCTTGCTTTTATTGATGTGGTGGATCATGTTGATGGATCTTCAAACATCTGGCTTCCCACCTGCAGGGGGGTCGCTTCACAGGCAGTGAAGCAGGTCTGCAGTGTTTATCTTGCTCTCTCCCAATCTGTCTTCCCCTGTTTTCTTGATTTCTCTCTGTCCTATCCAACAACAGCACTGGCAACAATAACAATATCAATAAGGGCAACAAAATGGGAAACACGGCCTCCAGGAGTGGTGGGTTTGCAGTGCAGGCACCGAGCCCCAGCAGTAACCCTGGAGGCAAAAAATTAATTTATTTATCAATGACAAAGATAGGAGATAGAACAAGAACCAGACAGGACTCTGGTGCATGTGCTGCCAGGGACTGGAATTGGGATCTCATATTTGTGAGTCCATTGTTTTATCCATTCTGCCATCTGCCAGACCATGTGGGTATATATATATATATATATATATATATATATATATATATATATATATGTACATATATATACATATATATATATATATATATCGCTCTTATGCTCAATTTTGTGGTGGGTGAGTTTGTTGATCTGCATGTGGTCTAATTTGTCATTGTCGTCAAAAAAGGTTTATTCTCACAGACCTGTTGGGGGAGTTAAGTAGAATAGAATTCTGCACTACAATGCTAAGAACATGCTTGTCATTTGAAAATACAATGTAGTTTTTGGGGAAAGAGTGAGTAAGAAATAGAGAGAGACACAGAGAGAGAGGTGCAACATAGGGATGGGATGTGGTGGTTCCAGACTCTGAAACTGATGTCATTCTGCACTTTTTTTTGGCCATTAATGAGAATCTCATTCTTAAAAAAAAAATCAGGGAGTCAGGCAGTAGCACATCGGGTTAAGCGCAGATGGCACAAAGCACAAAGACAGAAATAAGGATCCCTGTTTGAGCTCCTGGCTCCCCACCTACAGGGGAGTCACCTCACAATTGGTGAAGCAGGTCTGTAGGTGATTATCTTTCTCTCCCTGTCTCTGTCTTCCCTCTCTCTCCATTTCTCACTTTCCTATCCAAAAATGACAGCAATCATAACTACAACAATAAAACAACAAGGGCAACAAAAGGGAATAAACAATAAAATATATATATATATATTTAAAAAATACAAAATCTGCCTTTCTCCTGAAAAATGCTACACACTTATTTCTAGTGCTGTTAAAACTCAAACACATGAGCTGCACCATCCTTTATGTCCTAACGTTTAGATTAAAAGTTCACATGCAAATGAAATGGATAAACTGCCCTGCACTGATCGATGCTATTTTATTTATTTGGTCCTTAGTTTGGGGCAATGATGCCTCATTTGTCCCCCTGGCTCCCACTTGTAATCATAAACTGAGGCATATTTGACCCTGGAACAATTATATATCATCACCGGAAAACCACTAAGACAAAGAAGAGAAGGGGCTCCAGAGAGAGGGAAAGTGCTCCCATCACAGTGGATCTGCTGCACTTAACCCACATGTGCGTCCAGCAGCTGGGTGTCTGTGGGCACCACTGTCACAGGCTGGGCAGGGAGAGACACACATGGGCATCTTCACAAAGGCCACCAGGCAGCCCCAATGGCCCCTGAAAAGCAGCAGAGCTGCTGCATGTGTGGGCTCAGCCCTGCTCTGGGTGCTGCACCTGCTCATAGCCTGTGAGAAGTGAGTGTGTGGAGCAGACATTCTCCTGTTCAGTGACCTGGTGGGTCTCAGTGTGTGTGGTTAAGACCTTTCCCACCAAGGTCTCTGAGCAGCACAGTGGTCTCTGGGTACATGGCAGTGGCCCCTTCCCTCACCCACAGCCTGTCCCTCTGTCCCTCCACCAGCCCTGCTCCTTCTCTATGTTCTGCCTGAGGCGGGTCTGCTCAGAGGATGGAGAATTTGCTCCAAGGACCTGGAGGAGTAAGAGTGTGAGACCCAGGATGACCACCAGGGGGCGGCAGAGAAAGGTGGAAACAGGAGATAAGGGAGCCTGGATTTAGCTCTCAGATGGGGACTCTGGAATTATCACCTGGATTTTGTGGTGGCTGAATGCACATGAGTGGATCCAGGAATTAGGACTCAAGAAGAGAATCTCCAAAATGGACATTGGCAATTTTATGGGATAGATGTAGGAGTCTGAGCAGAAAAGTAGTTCAATCTAAGTTTACTACCTCTTAAGCCTAGCATGCCTAATAGCAATTAGTGACTGCAGCTGCCTTTCCTTCTCCCTCCACATTCCTAAGCAGGACAACTAGGCAGGATGCAGCCTAGCTGGAAGAGCTAAGACCCCTGTATCCACCTAGCACCAGGGCCCAGGATCATGTGCCTTTAGTGTATCAAAGTATGCATTCTCTCTGTAACAAAATGTAGAATCCTATATGAGCTGGTGCTGTTTCTTTGTTCGGTGGAGGGGGAAGGGAGAACTTCCCGGAGCGGTCCAGAACTCTTGCCCACCAGTGTAATAAACTCCTCTCTTCTCATCACTTCTGGCTCTGGTCTCATGATTGGGGATAATTTCTTTTTCTTTATTTCTTTTTTCTATTCTTTTGCCCAGGGTTACTGCTGGGGCTTGGTGCCTGCACTGCAAACCCATTGCACCTGGAAGCCATTTTTTCCAATTTTCTTGCCCTTGTTGTTGCCACTGAGGTTATTGTTGGAAAGGACAGAGAGAAATGGAGAGAGGAGGGGAAGTCAGAGGGGTAGAGAAAGATAGACACCTGCAGACGAGCTTCACTGCATGTGATGACCCCTACCCCCGCATCCTATTCCTCCCATCACTTCTCCCCAACTGCGAGTATGGAGCAAAGCTGTTTTTGAGGTGCAGAAGGTAGGAGTTCTGGCTTCTGTAATCGCTTCTCAGCTTGTCCTCATGCTTTTCCATTAACTTCTGCATTCTTGGCCTGTTCCCTCAATTCCTCCCCTTAGCTCTCTCCTTCTGAAAATCTGTTGTGTTCAAAGTGCATTTATCCCCCCATGTGCTGTATTGAAGCTTTCCTAAACACTTCTGCCAGAAGATACCTCTTGTTCTTCTGTGTTTATTTTTTACTTATTGTTCTTTTTCATTTTTCCTTTTTTAAATATTTATTTTATTTTTTTATTCCCTTTTGTTGCCCTTGTTGTTTTATTGTTGTAGTCACTATCGTTGTCATTGTTGTTGGACAGGACAGAGAGAATGGAGAGAGGAGAGGAAGACAGAAAGGGGGACAGGAAGAGAGAAAGAGAGGAACCCGCAGACCTGCTTCACTGCTTATGAAACGACTCCCCTGCAGGCAGGGAACCGGGGGCTTGAACTGGGATCCTTCCGCGGGTCCTTGTGCTTTGCCCGACTCCCAGGTTTTTTTTTTTTTTTTTTTTAAAAACAGAGTACTGTTCAGCACTTGCTTGTGGTAGTGCTGCTGGAAAATGAACCTGGAAATTTGGTGTCTAAGGCATTGGAGTCTTTTTTGTATGACTAGGACGCTATTTCTCCAGTTCTTTTCTGTGATACAGTAGGTTATGTGCTATTATTAAAGTTGATATACTACCTTCTCCTTTCATTCATCCTATTTAAAAGTTTACTTCAACGGAATGTAGGTCCCGGGGGCTGGACAGTGGTGTACCTCGTTCAGCGCACATAGTACTAAGCACAAAAATTTACACAGGGACCCAGGTCAACGTCCCGCCCGCCCACTGCAAGGGTTAAAGCAGGACTAGAGGTGTCTATATTTCTCTCTCCCTCTCTATGCCCCTATTTTCTCTCTATTGTAGCCAATAAAATGAAAAAAATAGCCACTAGGAGCAGTGCCTCAGCTTTAACCCTGGAGGCAAAATAATTAATAATAATAATCAGAAAAATAATGGAAGTCCTCCAAGAGCATCCCTGAGACATATTTCTCTCAGCATTGAGTAAGCATTGTAGGCTGGGATTTTCTTGTATTTGACTTATTTCAAATACAGAACATTTAAGTTTGGTTAACAAAAATGGTGAGTGTGTGTGTGAGAGAGAGAGAGAGAGAGAGACAGAGAAGATTTGATGATGATCTGATCAATGGATTTACTTGCTTCTTTCAAATATAAGTCTTTATTATTCTTACTTAGAAAATAAGTCCATTTGCCATTAGGCAAAGCACAGGATTTCTGTCTTCCGTCCCTCTCGACCTAGAGTAGTCCTCGTGCTCTGGGCACCAGGACTGAATTGTAATTTATTTATTTCTCATTTTTGGTTGGGGGAAAAAACCCAAGTATAATTGCATGTTGGAGAAAAACGTGATTAGAGAAAGTTGTATAATTGTGTGAATAAATTTCTGTATCCCTTCCAATATCATCACTTATCTTTCTAGTTAGCAGAATAAGGACATCTATTCAGAAGCAGAACATGTATGGCAAACAGAAGCCAGATACTGGACAGAGGTCTTGTGTCCTCTGTTTGATATAAAGATGGCCACACAAGGCAAGCTGTTGGTGAGAGTTGTAGAGAGCAGAAGAACTCCAGGAGATTCACACATAGTTAACAGTGAGATTGCACTCTGTGGAGAACTGTCATTTCTCTTAGGAATCCCCACTGGAGGGCATGATATGAAGACCTTAGGCAAGACCATCCTTGATGCTGGGTTGTGATGTGCAGATTGGTCTACAGGAAGACTAAAGTGTCAAGGTACCAAAGAGAGAGGGAAGGAGAGCAGAGAGAAATAGAGAAAATCTCTAATACTATCAAGGTCCAGTTCTTATAGGGACTGTCATTCACATCTTTCATGAAAGGAGAAATACCACCCTTGTACAAGGAAATCTGTCATTAAAATATTGATCTTGGGAAGCAATTACAGAAGCCAGACCTTCCACCTTCTGCAACCCATAATGACCCTGGCTCCATACTCCCAGAGGGATAAAGAATAAGAAAGCTATCAGGGGAGGGGATGGGATATGGAACTCCGGTGGTGGGAAATGTGTGGAGTTGTACCTATGGCTTTTGTCAGTGTTTCCTTTTTATAAATAAAAATTAAAAAAATTATATTGATCTTGCTGACATAGTAATCCTAGGATGAGAAAATGTCCTATGAAAATGCTTGGATGTACAGAAGAAAAATCTTTATAAAATTTTTCACAGGGGGTCAAGGGGTGGTGCACCTGGTTAAACACACACACACTACAATGAGCAAGGACCCGGGTTCAAGGCCCTGGTCCCCACCTGCAGGAGGAAAATTTTCACTCGTGGTAAAGCAGGGCTTCAGGTATCTGTCTGTCTCTTTCCCCCTCTATCACTTCCTCCCCTCTCAATGTCTCTCTATCTCTATCCAATAATCAATTAATCATTTTTTTAATTATAAATTTTGGGGGATTGGGCTATAGCGCAGTGGGTTAAGTGCACATGGCACTAAGTGCAAGGACCAGTGTAAGGATCCCGGTTCTAGCCCTCAGCTCCCCACCTGCAGGTGGGGGGTCACCTCACAAGCAGTGAAGCAGGTCTTCAGGTGTCTATCTTTCTCTCCCCCTCTCTGTCTTCCCCTCCTCCATTTCTCCTGTCCTCTCCAACAACAACAGCAATAACAACAACAATAAACAACAAGGGCAACAAAAGGGAAAAAAATAGCCTTCAGGAGCAGTGGATTCATAGTGCAGGCACTGAACCCCAGCAATAACCCTGGAGGCAAAAAAAAAATCCTAAATTTTTTTCCACTGTAACCTCAGTGCATGTAACCTCAAAGACCTCATGAAACAATTAATTGGAAATGATCTAAGTGAGAGTCCAACGGAAATGGCTAGTGAAGTATAGTGCCTACTGTCTTGAAGCTGTCAAGTGTTTAGGTAAAATACCTCTGAATAATTTCAAACAACAAAAACCTGTACTACAATGGTCAGTGGTGGGGTGTTAAGTCCTATTATTGATTGTATAATTCATCCCTGACAGAAAAGGTTCAAAGAATATACTGAGTATAGAAATCTGCCTCACTTGAGGTCAGCAGATAAATTATGTTGTGCATTGGCATCTTCTACAGCTGTGAGAATAAATCTACTTTGGCCAAGTCCAGTATGCATATCAAGATATAAAATGCATGGGATGGTGGTCCAGGAAGTGAAGCAGTAGGTAAAACATTGGATTCTCGAGCATGAGGTCTTGAGTTGGATCCCTGGCTGTACACGTACCAGAGTGATGGCTGGTTCTTGCTCTCTTTCTATGCCTTTCATTAACAGATAAATAAAATCTTAAAAAATGCATAGGGTGTAATTTTAATTCATATGAAATTTAAAAACCAGACCAAACTAATAGAATAAAACAATGTTTGGCGATGCATACTCAAGTGATAAAATGATTGAAAGGAAAGGAAATAATTAGCACAGAAGTCAAGTCGACTGTGATGTCTGTCGGAAGGTTAGGAAGTGTGGTGGCTGGCCAAAGACATCATTGTTTCTGAGGGGTGATAATGTTATATTTTGTGGTCTGGATGACATCCAGTGAGACTTCTTCTTCTTCTTCTTCTTCTTCTTCTTCTTCTTCTTCTTCTTCTTCTTCTTTTCTTCTTCTCTTCCTTCTCCTCCTCCTTTCCCTCTCACCCCCCTCCTCCTTCTTCTTTTTGCCTACAGGGTTATATCTGGGGCTTGGTCCTTCAAATCCACTGCTTGGTGTCTACAAATCCACTGCTCTTGGCAGACATATTATCCATTTCATTGGATAGGACAGAGAGAAATTGAGAGGGGAGGGTAAGATAAAGAAGGGGAGAGAAAGATAGATACCTGCAGACCTGCTTTGCCATTTATGGAGCATGTTGGGAGCCAGGGGCTCGAACCTGGATCCTTGTTCAGATCCTTGCATTCACTACTATGCGCTTAACCCGGTGCGCCACCACCTGCCTGTCTCCCCCCGACACCCAGTGAGATTTTCTATTGTATTCTTTACCAGACTCTGAAACCTATATGTATATGTGTTATATTTCACAGTAAAGATATGAAAATATACCTGGAAGAAGATAAGCTAGCTTATCAAAGTGATTGACAGTGAAATTAGAATTGATTTTGTTCTTCCTAATATTTTACTGTCCTGAATCTTTGCCTAAGTGTTTCTATAGGCCGGGACAAAGTAGTCATTTAAGGCACAGAGTTAAGGAATATCATTTATTTACTGCTAAAATACATACTATACTATACTGTACTATACTATACTATGAATGATACAATATTGAAGGATAGAGGAGAAATTTGTGGAGAATTTTGTTCTCTAATGAGGAGACAAGGGTTGCTAGAAAAACAGTAGAGTAGATGAGCTGAGATTTCTGTAGGAAGCTCATTTTCCATATATCCAAGTCGGCACAGCGAATCTCCACTAGTGCCTGAGATGAAGGTGTCTCAAATCCATTTTTGTGATAGAAAACTCGCAGCTGAAGACTGGATTCAAATTCGACTAAGTCCTGCCAATTGGGGGGAAATATAAATATTTGTCACTGGAATGTTAGAATAAAGGAAGAAAAAGAGCATCGCTATACAATGACTATAGAGTGGCAAAGACTATAGCCACGTTCATCTTAAGTATCTGAGAGAGCTCTGGACACTGGGCTGTGTGGCCCCAAACAGGGAGGCCTTGGTGTCATTCTGCAGTTGTGCCTTTTGGCTGATGTCACTATCACTGAATTAGACTGCAGTGGTGGTTTAATGTGGTGGGGAAAAAATTCATATTTTAAGGGTCTAGATTCACCTCAATTCCTGATGAAATGGATTGCCCAAAGACTTCCTCTAAGAAACAAGAGGAATTTATGGTTAGAAATAGGCAAATATGAAGGAACTCCTATTATATGGATCCAGGCCCCGAATCTCAAGTCTCTAGTCTGCTACCAGGTCTCCTGCTGTGAGCTGTGACCAAAACTTGCATGGCTGAGGAAAAAGCTGCTAGAAATCAAAACTGTCATTTAACAAATTGGTTTCTACCCACTTTCTTATTGGACCTTCAGACAGTCCCAAGGCTTATTACATGTTCTGTTGACCCAGCTTAGAGAAAGCACCGAGACAGAGCTGGAGTAACTGCCCAGAACTAACAAGCTGATACAGGTGACCCGGGAGTTCATAAACCGGAAAGGCTGTGATAGTGTGTGTGCTTTCCCCCCCCCCATGATGCTGCTGTTTTTCAGGGTGACCTTGGGGAGGAGCTGTGATTTTCAAAGCAAGTTGTGACTCCATCAGGGGGTTCTGGATTCTTATTATTTCCTTCACCCAGTTTCAGAGGTGAAATAATGACCCAGCATTCCTCTGGCTGGGCACAGTAGGAGGAAGAGCACTGTGCCTAGAACCATGTCTGATCCATCCTATGGCCCAATCCACCCAGGCCAGACGAGGCTAGGAGGAGCAGAGGAGTCAGGAGCAGTGCCGCTGTTTAAATCATGGAACCACAGGCTTGGAGACTTGGGTCAGAGCTCTGCACCCCTCCCTGATGAGGCTGAGAGGAGGCCCTTAACTAGCCAACTCCAAATAAGCCCCAGCTCCCCGTGCCAGAGAATAGTTTCTGCCACTGCAGAGGACTTAATTGGAAGCGGGGACATCAATCATCTGTCTGTCAGATTTAATATAAGACTGAGGCTTTTATCCACCATATTCAAGCATAACAATGAGAGAACTCATGACTTTGTTTGCTACATCATTTTCTAATCATTATTTGCTTTAAAATTACTGTACACTATATTCTAGGCTTAAGAAGCTAGAAGGAGGGAGAGTGTGTGTGTACATGTACATTTTCTAGGGTAAATTTGTACTTTTTAAAATTTATTTAATAAATTTTCTTTTTATATTTTTTAAATTTACTATTGTATAGGAACAGAGAAATTGAGAGAGGTGGGGAAATATATATATATATGAAGAGAGAGAGAGAGGTACCTGCAAAACTGCTTCACCACTTGTGAAGCTTTCCCCCTGCAGGTGGGGATAAAATTGAACCTGGGTCCTTGAACATTGTAATATGAGTGCTTAACCAGGTACGCCACTGCCTGGTCCCTTAAATTTTATTTATTTATTTGTTTATTTATTGCCTCCAGGGTTACCGCTAGGTTTCAGTACTGGCACTATGAATCCACTGCTCCTGGTGGCCATTTTTTTTCATTTTATTGGAAAAAAAATTGATAGGACAGAGGGAAATTGAGAGAGGAGGGGGGAGTAATGAGGGGGAGAGAACGAGAGACACCTGCAGGCCTGTTTCACCGCTTGTGAAACCTCCCTCCTGGCTCAAACCCAGATCCTTGCGTGGGTCTTTGCACTTAGTACTCTGGGTACTTAACCCAGTACACCACCGCCTGGCCACACTTAAATTTGTCCTTCGGAAATCAAGTCACACATAAGGTGTGTACCTTTAGGAGAAATACGACTCTGGGATGGCGAGGCTCTGCTTCTGGCAATCTGTGCTGATGAACCCCATGAGCCTGCAGATGATCAGAGAGGCGGTGACAGAGGTGCTGAAGGGGCTGACCGCGTCCTTATTTCCCTGCAGAAGCAGACTGATGTGTTCCATGAGGTCCTCCTCTGCCATGTGGAGTGGGAAGATGGGGCGGTGCAGGGCACAGTTGTCATACAGAGGCATCTTGGGATCCAGCCTGTCCCCACAGGCCATGACAGACTCCGCGATGTGAGCAGAGGCCCAGAGGGACATTACAGTCCCTCGCTCTTCCTCCTCGGGGGTCACACACAGATAGTCACGCCACTTGTTTTCTGGATCACTGAGGGTGGAGGTAGTGATAGCATTCTTCCTCTGGTCCATGGCCAACAGGGTGCCCTGGTATCGGCGGTGGCTGGTGACAGATGGGAAAGTGGTCCAGGTAGCAAAGTCACCCCCAGCAAGGACATCTGTGAAGGTGAAAGTGATTTTGGTAATGGACAGAGGTAGGGGCTGGGCACTGAGCACAGGATGGAGGGAGACTAGTGCAGGGGTCCAGGGCACACCCCCACTTACTTAGCTAACCATTGTGGAGAAAGCTCCCCCATCTTTTTTTTTCTTTTCTTCTTTTTTGCCCCTAGGCACTAGGGCTTGTTGCCAGCACTACAAACCCACTTCTGGAGGACTTTTATTATTATTATTATTATTATTATTATTATTATTATTATTATTTTTATTCAATAGAACAGAGAGAAATTTAGAGAGGAAGGTAGATGGAGAGAGCGAAAGATAGAAAGCCACCTGCAGACCCGCTTTGAGGCTTGTGAAGTGACACCCCTGTGGTTGGGGACGGGGGGACTTGAACCAGGAATCTTCCTTGGGTCTTTGCACTTTGTACTATATGCGCTTAACCCAGTGCCTGACGGCCATGCCCCCAATTCTTAAATGCACGCTGTTTGTTGATGCTAGAGTTTATGGTCCCCCTGTGACCAATCACAGGAGACCTTGTATCCAGGGGGAGATGGACTGGAACAAGCTGACATAGAGAGGCCTAAGCTTTCTTCATTCATTTGAGCAAGATTTGCTTATAGTTCTTTTTAGCTGTCAATTGGGGTACAAATTTTAACAAGGAAAATTTTTGGAGTGGGCTGCTTATAGAATAAGAATCATCAGGGGCCAGGCAGTTAAGTGCACATGGAAGCACTCTGGAGATACAGACAAGGAGCCACTGTCTGCACAATTGAGAAAATTCAAATGTAGGGCAGAAAAGATAGCATAATGGCTATGCAAAAAGACTGTCATACCTTAGGCTCTGAGTTCCTAGGTTCAGTCCTCAACACCACCATAAGCCAGAGCTGAGCAGTACTCTGGTTTAAAAAAAAGGGGGGGGATGACTATACTAGATTTTTTTTTTCTGAGCCTGACATCTGATATGCTGGTGGGTCCAAATTTTATCTGGGGAGATGATATCATGGCTGGAAAAAGGACCAGAAAGCTGTATCAGGGAAGAGAGTAGCTCTCAAATATGGGAAAAGTGTAGAAATATTGTTGACTGTAAACCCCATCGATTTGATCTGATCTGATCTGATGTGATCTGGGGCCCATATTCAGTTTAGGAGCCTATGTGACCTCTGCATCCCTGTAGATCTGAGCTCACACTCTGTGGTCATGAGTAGGAATGTTCCAAGCTGCCCCAATTTCAGAACTCATATTCCTCAGATGGAAGATAGAGTATGTTGTCCAGCCTCCCTTCGGAGGATGATAAAGAATAGAAAAGCTATCAGGGGAAGGGGATGGGATACGGAGTTCTGATGGTGGGAATTGTGTGGAGTTGTACCTCTCTTATCCTGTGGTTTTTGTCAGTGTTTCCTTTTAATAAATAAAAACAAAGGAGGGGGGTCTGGGTGGTGTCCCACCTGGTTGAACACATATATTACAGTGCCCCAAAACCCAGGTTTGAGCCCCTGCTCCCCACCTGCATGGGGAAAGCTTTGTGAGTGGTGAAGCAGTGCTGCAGATGTCTCTGCAACTCCCCCTTTCCTCTCGATTTCTGACTGTTTCCATACAGTAAATAAATAAAAATGAAAAAAATATTTAAAAAAGAAAAAATGAGAACTTACCTGCGAAGGTAGGTCATTTGGTTGTCATACACAGGAGCGGGGTTTGAGCCTGACCTCCACCATTGCTGAAGCAGGCTCTTTTGGGGGGCTGGTGGCACACCCAGTTAAGCACACATATTGCCTAGCACATGGACCTGGGTTCAAGCCCTTGCTCCCCATCTGCAGGGTATCCCCTTCACAAGTGATGAATCAGGTATACAGGTGTCTATCTTTAATTCCTGCTCTCTATCTCCCTGTCCTCTCTCAATTTCTCTCTGTCCTATATAATAAAAATTATAAAGAAGAATAAAAAAAGAAAGAAGAGAAAGAAAGAACAAAAAATGGCTGCCAGGAGCAGTGGATTTGTAGAGCTGGCACTGAGCCTTAGCAGTAACCTCTGGTGGCAATAAATTAAAAGAAGGAGAAAGAGAAGAAGGAGCAGAAGGAGGAGATGGGGAAGGGTAAAGAGAAGGAGAGAAAAGGAGGAGGAGAAGAAGATGAGGAAGAGGAAGAGGAAAAGGAAGAGGAAGAAGAAGAGGTAGAAGAGGAAGAAGAGGAAGAAGAAGAAGAAGAAGAAGAAGAAGAAGAAGAAGAAGAAGAAGAAGAAGAAGAAGAAGAAGAAGAAGAAGAAGAAGAAGAAGAAGAAGAAGAAGAAGAAGAAGAAGAAGAAGAAGAAGAAGAAGAAGAAGAAGAAGAAGAAGAAGAAGAAGAAGAAGAAGAATCTCTTTTCCTCTGACTCTGTCTGAAAGAAATCAGCCCAGTGGTGAACACCTTGTGATGACTACTAACTCATCAAACCCCCTCTTCTAAAAGCAAGATGGATTTGATTTCAGGCTACTGAGGTTTCTCAGAGCTCGACTGAGGATGGGTATTGGGGTCCTTGCCTGTGCCACTCCCTCTGTGATCTGCACCTGGTTTTCAGTGTCATGAGTCTATTGTCAGGAGGGTGGTCATGGGCCCAGAGGAGACACTTGCTAGAATGCTGGGCTCAGTCCTCCCCTTTGGGTACCTGCTAGGGGCCCAGGACCGAGCATGAGCTGACCTGTGGTGTCTGCAGGCATCAGATCCAGACTGAAGGACTTCTTGAGAGTGGAAGCTGAGGTGGAATCATCTGTTCCCATTGGCAAGTGATCTGGCTCATTTCCCTGTGAGTGTCCTTGCCCTACAAGGGAAGAACCTGCATGTTAGTTCTTGATGAGCCTGTGAGCCTGTGACAGAACTAGCACATGTGGCGCATGTCCCCTGGGCTTCTGGAGAGAGACACCTTCCTCTCATGAGTGAGCAAAGCATCTCTGCTGTCTCTGGGAGACCCAGGCGCTAGCAGGTTTCCAAGCTGAAGCGTTTAACAGGAGAACATGTTTCTTTTTCTTTTACTTTTTTTTAACAGCTTTCTTTTCATGGAACGAATTACAGATTGGGGACTTGTGCTAACATTCTGTATTTAAGGTCTGTGTGTTTTAACCTTTGTACCAATGAGTTCTGTGAATTATTTAGCACCTCGGAGCCTGACATTGTCCTGCTAAGCTGTGCCATCACCCAGATGCATCCAGAATCCAAGTACATGGACTCAGAAACACCAGTGGCTTCCTTTTCTCTCGTTCTTTTCTTTTTCTCCCCATGCTTCAATAATTAGCAGAGGCATGTTAGGAAATGCTGTGGTCCCTGTCCTCATAGGCCATGCTGGTTTAATGAGCAGGGTTTTCATTTCTTTATGCTAGGTTTTATATATATATAATTTTTAATATTTAGTTATTTTCTCTTTTGTTGCCTTTGTTGTTTTTCATTGGTATTGTAGTTATTATTGTTGTTGTTGATGTCATTTTCAGGTAGGACAGAGAGAAATGGAGAGAGGAGGGAAAGACAGAGAGGGGGAGAGAAATATAGACATCTGCAGACCTGTTTCACCACCTGTGAAGTGAAGCTCCTGCTGGTGGGGAACTGAGCTCAAACTGGGATCCTTATGCCAGTTTCTGTGCTTTGCACCACATGTGCCTAACTCACTGCTCTACCGCCTGACTCCTTCCTTGTGCTAGTTCTAAGGCTAAGCTACTGAGGAGCAGCGGGCAACTTGTTCTCTGCCTTCCCTCCCACTTCTCCTCCCAGGAGTCCACTCAGGCAGTCTCTTCAAAGAAAGAGTGCGGGAGCTTGAAAATTCAGAAGCAAAGTGCAAAACAAAAGTTGACATAGTGAAATAATAATAATAATAATAGGGATGATGATGATGATAATGCCACACTTCAAGTCTCCCTCCCTATGGAATTCTCAAAGACCATGTACTTTTGTTTTACTCATTATTTTGTTTTTTTACTGGGGGATTAATGGTTTACAGTCAGTAGTAGAATATAATAGTTTGTACATGAATAACTCATTTTTTAACAATAAAAGTTCCCTTTATTGCATTTCCCTTTTTCTCTGACATTGACATATGTCACAATAAAAAAATGAGGCCTTTTAATTCACAAGAGACTTCACTGAGAACAATGAAGTGTATAGCCACTTCATGTGGAATAGAGTGGAGTTATTCTCCTTGAGAATCTTGAGCACGTTAAGCAAATACAAATGGAAATGCCTTCTGATCTAGCAATACCACTCTGTGGCATATGTCCACAGAATGTGGAAATACTAATTCAAGAGGCACCCTATGTTCACAGTGGTCAAGTGTGAACACTGCCTCTGGGTCCACGAACAGATGGCTGGAATATACACTAGAGAGGGAGTCACACTCTGCAATTAGAAAAGATGAGACTAGGAATAAAGAATAGGAAAGCTTACAATGGAGGAGATGGGAAGTGGAACGTTGGTGTGGGAATTGTCTGGAATTGTACCCCTCTTATCCTGCAGTCTTGTTGATCATTATTAAACCATCAATCAAAAATAATTTTAAAGGAAGAAAAGATGAGACTATACTGTTTGGGGCTAAGTGGATGAAATTGAATGTGATTATGTGATAAGTAGAGATGAAATACAACTTCAGGGTGGGTTTGCTCATAGGTGTGTGGGACTGTGTGAAAGCTTGGTAGAGATTAGGGAAGCTCTCCCATCCTTGGATGGCGGACTGGAAAGACACCCCATTTTTTAGCCTCTCTCCTCATAGAGATGAGCCAAGAGGGAAAAGTCTCCCAGACTCAGTTTCTCCTTGTTAGTCTCTCAAGCTCACAGAAAGCCTACAAGTCTCTCACACTTAGTTCTCCCTGCTAGCAGCAGGCCACATTCCTGGTTCCTTCAAAGTTCATGATAGTCACTCAAAGTTCACACATCCATTTCACCTTTTGATCACAAAGGAGAACACACTCTATCATACACCTCAAACGCCAGACAGAGAAACCCCCCAAACTCCTCTTTCCTTATGACTTTTGATATCTATGATTTACATCAAGCCTTGTTTTTCTTTCTCTATCTCACCTTACTGGTTAACCCCTATGCTTCTCTCAAATGCCTTTGGATAATTAATTTTCCTGCATCATGGAGACTAATTGACTTGATCTTTATGTATCACATCAATTCTTGTCATACCAGCCCCCTACCATAGGGGCAAACTGACCTGTAAGAAACCTGTAATTTCTGACGTATTTAAAAAATGTTCTTTGCTTAACTTTCTACATATACCCAAACCCATCTTCCAATAAATGAGTGTTTGTACCAAAATACTCCCTGAGTCTTCCTTTTGAATCACTGAGCCCTTGAGCTGGTGAGGGAAGATGGGTGACTTACCTCCTGGCTGGAGCCACCCCACGTAAGCCCCAGCATATGTGGAGTGACTAAAGCAAATGAACTGACGAGATACACAGTCACCAAACTGTCTCTTAGACTCTGTGGTGGTTACCAGAGGGGTGTGCACAAAAACTCTGGTGGTTTTTGTGCATTTAGAATTAATAGATTTTTAAAAGTGTTTTATTTTATTTTATTATAATTGGATAGAGACACAGTGCAATTGAGAGGGAAGGGGGAGATAGAGAAAGAGAGATAGAGAAACAGTGAAACAGAGTAGGTTGCCACTAACTGAAGACTAGGGTCTGAATGCACTGTCGTTTATTTCTGAAGCTGAGACAAGTTCTATCATAGAGCAAGTGTTCAAAAAATCTTTGTATGTGGACTCGGAGATTAGAGTGGGTTTGTGAGCATTCACTGGGACAGAGGCCACGCGGATGTGGAAATATGGCAGAGGAATTTGAGACTGGAATGTGAAGGAAATATATTTGAGGAAACAGACTTCTTATCTACCTTGCTTTCAAACATCAGCAAAGAACAAGTTAATGGTGAAGAAATAAATGAATAGACAAATCAACAGAGTTTTTTTTCTTTCTTTTCAAGACATCCCTGTTTGTGAAGAAAAAAAAAAGACTCCACTTCTCTCTCTATCAATATCGTGAGGTACTGAATGGAGAGTTGTTAATTGGTTCCTGTGACTGAATGTGGTTGGGTAGCTATTTAGAAAATATGTGGGTGAATATTGCATGAAGTGATCTTCCTTCCTTCCTTCCTTCATTTGTTATTTCATATTGGTTTACAAAATTACAAGGTAACAGGGGTATAACTCTACACTGTTCCCACCACTAGAGTTCTGTATCCCCAGTCCATCCATTGGAAGCTACAGTAGTTCTCCCAAGGTTGCAGATATGGGTTAACTATTGTTTCTACATTTACCTGTGTATATTTGTGCATATTTGCTCATTTTCCCTATGGTACCATCTTCATTTCCTTTTCATTCACACATTCACCTATTACTACATCCAAATGTCCCTTTCTTTTTTCTCCTCTTTCTCCGGTTCTTCATGGAGTTAGAGAGTTCAGAGCCCTCTGGTCATTTACCCCTATCATGTCTCCCCCACTGGAAGTATAGATCAAAATTCTTTTTTGAGGTGCAGAAGGTGGGAGTTCTGTCTTCTGTAAATGCTTCTCTGCAGGACATGGGCATTGGCAGGTCGATCCATGCCCCTTGATGATTTCTATCTTTCCCTAGTAGGGTAGGCCTCTGGAGAGGTTGGTGAGGTCCAGGGAAGTCAGGATGGAATCATAATAGAGTCTGCAACCTCGTGGCTGAGGCTGCAGACGTCTCACCTGTAGTTGGTGGCTTTTTGTTAAGGTCTGTATCTATAGTAGTAGTTATTTGTTATTGTTTTTATTTTCGGGGGAGGGTGTGTCTGCATAGCCACACCTCCTGGAAGTCCTCTGCTTGGGGGTGATTTTTCATTGCAAAGTTATTTCACAGTTTAAACCAAATTTACCTTGAGAATTTTGAATGGCTCTTTTGAACACAATCAGCCCAACCTTAGATTCTATGACACTCACCTGTAGCATCTGGGGTCTCGTTTTTCACAGAATCCATAGACACCCGGTCATCCTCTTCTCAGTCCTTAGAGAAAAAAAAAGGCGGGTGGTGGTCACAACAAATCTTTCACAGTGACTGAACATGTTCTGGGGACTGGGTGGTGACACACCTGATAGAGTGCGTATGTTACAATGCTCAAGGGCCCAGGTTCAAGCCCTTGGACCCCATCTGCAGGGGAAAAGCTTCATGAGTGGTAAAGCAGGGTTGCAGGTATCTCTCTGTCTCTCTCCCTCTCTCTCTTTTTTGCCTAATTTTTAAAATTATCTTTATTTATATATTGGATAGAGACTATTATAAATCTAGAAATAAGGTGGATATAGAGAACAAGAGAGACAGAGAGCTACCCACAGTCTTGCTTCACCACTCATGAAGCTTCTCCTCTGCAAGTGGGGACTGAGGGCTTGAACCTGGGTCCTTGAGCAATATAACATATATGCTCACCCAGGCATGGACCACCTGGTTTCTCTCTCTCCTTTTCTATCACCTCCTTCCCTTTCGAATTCTGGCTGTCCCTACTCAATAAATAAATAATGAAAAATACAGTTGAGCTTTATGCAAAAATTTTTAAAAAGCGTGATTCAAGTGGGCACTAGATAGTGATCAAAGGTTCGATCTGATGAGAAACTATAACCATCAATATGTATATGCATTTAACGTTAGTGCACCTGACTATACAAAACAAATATTATCTGACCCCAAGAGAGACATTAAAAGTAACACAACAGCAGCAGGAGACCTGTCTCAAGGAGAGACATTGAAAACAGGGCAGGGAGCCCAGGGAGGGGGAGGCAGGGAGAGGGATGTCTGAGGTATTAGTGAATAAAATTTACCAGAGTTGACAAAAAGCAATATATTTCCAAATTAAAGGGGGAAAATAAAAGTACCCCCCAAGAGATCTGCACGTCATGGTAAATTATCAGGTTCTGTTCTATAATGTTAGAAATCTAACCGTGCAAAGAAACTGGGGCTAGTGGCCTTCTCCTCACCCTCAACAGAAGTATAAATACACAGGTAGATATGAGCCTGTTGGTAAAATGTGTCACTTTACTCAGCTCCATTCAGTCCTAAGTTTTGCAAAAAATGCAAAGGTTCATCAAAAGGGTATTTGACAACCCAGTTAAACACAACAGCGGTCCCTCTAGGGGGTCCTGACCTGGGGAGGAGACAGTAGAAGTCATTTATTAAATGGGCACATGGATGGGAGGTGAGAGCATCATACCCATGTGAAATCAACTCAGCATGATCATTGGATGGTGGCTGCATACAAGCAATCTCTATTTACAGGAAATTCCAAAGCACTTAAAGGCTGAGAACCATGAGGGTACAGGTCATCCTCAAGAAAGAGTATTCCAGAGTCAAAAAGTAGCACAGTGGGTTAAGCACAAGGAGAGCTGTAAGGATACCAGTTCAAGCCCTGGCTCCCCATCTGTAGGGGAGTTGCTTCACAGGCAGTGAAGCAGATCTGCAGGTGTCTATCTTTCTCTTCCCCTCTCTGTCTCCCCTCCTCTCTCCCTTTCTCTCTTTCCTATCCAACAACAGCAGCAGCAACAACAACAATAATAACCACAACAATGATAAAACAACAAGGGCAACAAAAGGGGGAAAAATGGTCTCCAGGAGCAGTAGATTCATGGTACAGGCACCAAGCCCCGGCTATAACCCTGGAGGCAAAAAAAAAAAAAAAGAGTATTCACAGAGAGACATATAGAAAGAAAGAAAGAAAGAAAGAAAGAAAGAAAGAAAGAAAGAAAGAAAGAAAGAAAGAAAGAAGAAAGAAAGAAAGAAAAAAGAAATAAATAAAGAAAGAAAGAGAGAATGAAATAGGAAGAATTGATAGAACAGTGAAATATTGTGGTCTGGGTGGTGACACAGCGGATTCAAGCATTGGATTCTCAAGCCTGAGGTACTGAGTTCAATTTCCAGCAGCATGTGTACCAGAGCGATGTCTGCTTCTTTCTCTCCTAATTCCTTCATGAATAAATAAATAAAATCTTAAAACAAACAGACAAAAACACTCAACTGTTGCTAAGTACTTGGCTGACTGGTAGAGCACACATGGGGTTTTCTGTGTGGCGTTTCTACTTTGGTCACTTTTTCTTTCCCTGGTTTATAGCCATTTCAAAGAAAACCCTCATCAGAAGGGAGAATAAACCACAAAGGACAAAAAGTCATTTTGTACATAAGTGCAGCAGTTAACTAGAAGTGTGTGTGTGTGTGTGTGTGTGTGTGTGTGTGTGTGTGTGTGTGTGTGTGTGGTGTGTATGTGTGTGTAGATTTACAACATGGTAGATGCATCAAGGATGCACAGTCACATCTCCCTCAAATTTGTGTTAGCCCCACCACCACCACCAGAGTGCCCTCTCCACCCACTCAGGGCACTGGGCCACCTCCTGACTTGAGGAAACATTTAATTCCAAAAAAAGCATGCACCAATTTGTGAAAATCACTTTATAACAGGAAGCTACTGTGATTGTTATTAGGAGGAGCCAGAGAAACATTCCATTCGACATGTCATATTATTTCCAAGCTTAAAAGCATTGTGAACATGAAAAAGTATCCACCCGGACTACACAATATATATATATATATATATATATATATATATATATATATATATATATATTATACATACACACACACACACACACACACACACACACACACACACACAATCACATACATGTGTACAGGAAGATACATTGTCCCATATGGTACTTGAGAAATTCTCACTCTTGTTCAGAGGTCCTATCAGGAGCTTGGAGTCTCGTTTTTTATCTTAAAAGTACTTACAAAAGTACAGTCCTCTGAGTCTTCTATGATTGTGTCCAAGGACGTGTTCTCATGCTGGGCTTTATTTTTGGCAAGTTTAATAAAGCTAATGAAGGCCAATGGCAATCAAAAAAAGAAGCAAAAAAAATTTGGATGGATTAGTGCTTGGGTTATTTATAAATCAGTTTATGTCGGTAATGTTTTTAGTGTTCTTTTTAATTTTAAGTGGACATATTCAGGTCAACTGATGTGGGAACATATACAGTAATATTTCAGGAAAATAATGACAAGGCCCATGTATAATAAGTTCTTTGAGACCAAGGCTACAGACCCAGTCCTAACTGCTTTCCTGCCTAAAAAATCCTAAAAACACAGAAGCTCCTGGGTTCCAGGGCAGGAAGGAAGACTTGCTATGGCAGTCACCCAGAAGAGAAATCTGAGGTTCTGGAAATGTAATGCATTTTGAAAATAAGTGTTGGAGAGAAGCTGGAGAGAAGGAAAAATAAGAAACATGTATATATATATATATATTGCACTTCACAATGATCCTGGTGCGATTCTCCCAGAGGACTAAAGAATAGGGAAGCTATCAAGAGAGGGGATTGGATATGGAGCTCTGGGGACAGGCAATGTGTGGAAATGTATCCCTCTTATCTTACAGTCTTGTCAATGTTTCCATTTTATAAATAAAAAAATAAAATTTTAAGAAAGAACTATAGCCAGAACTTCCTCAATGATAAATACTAGAATCTTCATGGGAATGAGAAACAATTTAACCTTTTTATTTTTCCTGAGGAGAAGGAGAACAGTTGGGAGGGCATGTGGGGGTTGCTTTCTATGTATCTGCATTCTGCCAGTACCGACTAAACATGTAACAATAGGTAATACTGATCAGATACCTGCGCAGACAGAAAAGCCATTCCTCCTTATCTCCAAGAGAACTGCAAGTAAAAAAAGAAGAAAGTCAAACACACAAAACGCTTCCATTAGTATATTAATCTGCCACTCCAGGACCCTAGTTAGTGGTGGGGCTGTGTGTGACAAGTGGACCCTCTCCTAAATGGGCTTGTGTGGGAGGCTGCTCTTTCACAGGCCACATGGTGGGGTGGAAAGGAGACTTTCCAGGGGAGGAGAAGTTAGTTTGGAATCAGAGTACTGCTTGGAAACTATGTGATGCAAACTAGGTGATTCTCGTTTCGTCACTTCACTGCTCAGAGCTTCCATTCCCAAAAGGAGAGAGGGTACATGACACCCCAGAGTGTTCCTACAGCTGGGAGTTCTATGCAGTAAAGAACATTTGGATCAGATGAAATCCTTTCCTCTAAGGAAGTTGGCATCTGGATGCACCTATCTTGGCCCAGACTTAAGACTATTTAGAAAAAAAATCCCCGCAGTACTTTCTTTATACAGAGGGCATATTGAATATACTAGTTTGAGTCTAGAAAACTTGTACTTCTGTATTATTGGGTAGAGATAGAGAGAAATTGAGAGGGGAGGGGCAGGTAGAGAGGGAGAAAAGCAGAGAAACACCTGAAGCTCTATTTCACCACTCATGAAGCCTCTCCACCCGCAGGTGGCAACCAGGGGTTTGAGCCTGGTCCTTGTGCATTGTAGTGTGTGTGTTTCACCAGGTACACCACCACGCAGCCCCTGAAAACTTATTCTTGATTTCTTTGGCACTTTAATTTTCTGCTTAAAGGAAACTACTGCATGCAAGAACCTTCTGGAAGGAAGGGAGAGGTGCGGAAGTGTTATTGCTCTAGGTGAAAAGTTCGTCACTGATTGAATGTTACGATCACATGAAAATGTTTCCTAGTGGAAAGACTGTGCAAAGAACAGGACCAAGAAGCTAGAGGTCTTACTAAAAGGAGATCACGATGCTGCAATTAGGCCAGCCTAGAACTAGGGACCTCCTGGCCCTGCTGTTGGCTCTCCCAGTCTTCTCCAGGCTGTCAGACACCCACAGGATTTCCAGGGGCACTGAATACTTAATATTGAATCTGTCTTCATATCTGGAAAGATAATCACATGAGAGCTTTGTCACTTGGTATGCCCGCTGTCAGGGGGAGCAGCTGAGATGATGACCAGATTCTCCTCCATTTCTGTCCTCATTTGCACAGCTCAGGACAGGGAAGAGAAGAGGGGCCCGTGCACTGTGTGCACTGACTGAAGCCCACCCAGCCCAAGCAGGTCCTGGAAACACTTCACCCCTGGCAGCAAACTGCCTTTTCTTGGATGTGTCCTCATCCTGGACCATCCTCTGCATTTTGGAGTCTTTGCAAATGACCTTCAGAGACCCATTCATTGAAGCCTTCCTTTCTTGTTGCTAAATTTGTTGTATTTTGTTATAGGTAATTATATAGTTTGTATATTAATTTTACAGCAGATAGAAATGATGCATTGTTTCATTCATGCTCTCCACTTTTGGAAAGGATTTAAGGATCTTAATGAGAGAAATGACACATGATTAATAAAAGTATTTAAATACATTTTTTTCTTAAAGGAGCTACTAAATTAAGCTTCGATGAAAGAGACTAAAATTATGTCTTTCAGCCTCAGTTAAAAAATTCAATTTCTACTATTTAAGGCAATGTGATATTTTATTTTCTTTCTTTCTCTCTTTTCTTTTTCTTTCCTTCCTTCCTTCCTTCCTTCCTTCCTTCCTTTCTTTTCTTACCAGAGCATTTATCACTTCTGGCTTATGTGGAGGCTGAGAAGTGAACCTGGGATTTCTTATGCCTGAGACATGAAAGTCTGCTTCTTAAACCACTATGCTGCTTTCTCCATCCCTAATTATACTTTCTTAAGACTTTATTCATGCCATTTCACTTCGATTCAGGCTAAAAGTGAAAAACAGTTTGCCTACATACTATTTCCAACTAAAAAGAAAAACCAAAGTAGTCATTCAATCAGTCAGTCAGACAAGCAAGACCAGACCAGTGGCTTGGAGGGCTTAGGGGTAAGAGAGGAAAATCTCTTATCTTAGGAAAATCAGAGGGAATCGATTCATCAGTAGTGAAAGTGCTTTGCGGAAATGCTTGCTCAATCAGCTTTGCTTTCTCACATGGAAAGATACCATTTCTTGGTTTGTCCATATATTGTGCTACAGTGAAAACAGGCAGGAAGGAAACGTCCCTCTCAAAACCCCCTCCTTTCTCCTGCGGATCATGGAGACCTGGGGAATCTGGATCCCTGACCACAGTTTCATGCTACTGTCACAACTGTGCTGTAGACTGCAGTCACCTGTCTCACTCCAAGGGGACTTCAGAAGTGAGAGGGCAAGTCACATCTGAGGAGGCCTTTGAACCGGTAGCTCAGAAGGCTTGGGCCACCTCCTCTAGGAGTGGGGCCTCTGTCATTCTGGGGCCCGGACTAGAGCCCCACTCATCAGAGATGCCTTCTCTGATAACTTCCATGTTCTCCCCTGGGCACCTAGTCCTTCTCTTCTTGGAAGCTCTGATTACAACCTGTCCTCTCCCCTAATCTTTCCTCCACCTAGGAGCCCCAGGCCCAGGAGACCTGTCTAGCCTGTTCTTCTCTGCTCTGAACCCTGACCCAGAACAAGGCCTCCCTTGATCACCTATGGGAGAAATAAAAGACCAAACCTCTTACAGATTCAAATTTCTTTTTTTTCTTTCCTTTTTTAAAATTTTTATTTATTTGTTAGGTAAAAATAATTGAGAAAAGGGGAGAGACAGAGAGACACCTGCAATCCTATTTCAACATTCATGAAGCTTTATCCCTGCACATGGGGACCAGGGACTTGAAGCCAGGTCCTTGTGCATTGCAATGTATGCATTTAACCAGGTGCATCACTGCCTGGCCCTCAGATTTAAGTTTCCCTCTGATGTTCTCCCAGAAAGGGGCAGTAAAGAGGTAACTTCAGGAACGAGGACAGAGCATGGAGTGTCCACCTACTTGGTATTGGAAATGAACAGCACGTTGGAGCAGAGAAATAGTTCTCGCATCTGCCTCCTGCGGCCCTTCTTGACCTTGACCGTGCAGCGGAGCAGAAACCGACCACAGGGCTCCACCCAGGGCTGCTTTTCTTTGGGGACATCTCCCTCTACACAGGAGCTGCAGCATAACAGACATCAGAGAACAATCAGTCACCAGCCAAGAGAAAACAGACTTTTATGCCAAAATGTCCATGTTGACACAACACCAAAAATTAGCTTCTGTTCCCTCAGACAGATTCCCAGACCCGCCAGGCAGGAGTCCCTAGGTAATGAGAGCTCCTGTCAGAGAGGAGGTCACTTCAGGGCTGGTAGAGATAAAGAGAAATTTGAAGGGAAGACAGGGCACTGGGACTTGATACTCTAGAGGTGAGGAGTAGAGAAAGCACAAATCAGAGGCCCAGGTGGTAACTCATCTAGTGGAGTGCTCACGTTACAATGTGCAAGGACCCAGGTTCAAGCCCCTGGTCCCCACTTGCAGGGGGAAATCTTCACAAATGGTGAAGCACTGCTGCAAGTCTCTCTCTCTCTCTCTCTCTCTCTCTCTCTATATATATATATATATATATATATATATATATATATATATATATATATTTCTCTCCCTCACCCTCTCTCCTCCTTCCTCTCAATTTTTGGTTATCTCTATCCAATAAATAAAATTAATTTTCAAACAAAGGGAAAAAGAAAGCAAAAAAACAACCTACCACTCAAGAACCTGTAGGAAGGGGGACAACTAGGAAGAAATGGGAGGACTGCAAGAGGGTTGGAAAACAACAAGCCAGTGTGTGGTCTCCTATAGCAGACAAAATGATACATAGAGTGGTGAAGCAATAATCACAGGCTGTGAGGATTTAGATAACAGAATGGAGAGCCTGCTCTGGAGTATTCAGCAGAGCTAAAGCTTAGCCCCATGAGGAACTGTCCATGAAGCCAGTGCTGAACTTCAGGACCAGAGGACTTCCTCAACCTGCCCTCCTCTGATGACCACATCCAGAAATATGTAGTAAGACCACCTACCTCAGGCAGGCCAGCCAACTAAAACACCCTGAACGCCCAGAAGGGTTTCGGTTTGATGCAGACATCCTTCGCTCTTCACTCTTTGACACTGACTTGAAAGTTGAGTAAGGCACTCCAAACCCTGCCAACTCACTCTCCTACTCTGAGGATTCCACAGTAGTCATGGTCACAGATCTGCGATGGCAACATTCTGAGGCTCATGCCCTGTCCTAACTGACCAATTGGCAGATTGGCTTCCTAGACGGCTGTTGATTTTTAAAAAAAATAATCATTTTCTTAGGAGGTAACTATGGACTCACATGCAGTTTTTAGGAAACCACAGTGATTTCATAAGACTTGTGCCCTATTTGATCCCATGGTGATAACTCTCCAAACTGAAACATAGTATGTATCTACTGATGAGGCGATTTACAGGGAGATAGTCAGACTCAAAACATTTCAGTTCACATAAGGAAGCTCACATTACCATCTCACCACCCAGAATTCCTTGCCACCTTTCTTACTGCATCACCTTTCACAACCATATTAGTTGTTATAATTCTGTACTTCAAGAATATTATAGAAAATGGTTCATATGGCATCTGCACCTGACCTTTTAGGATTTTTTAAAATTCCCATTCTTTACATAATTGGAAACATAGTCAGATAGCTGTGGGTGATAATACTTACTTTGGGGGGGTATTCCTTTTCTTTTTAAAAATATTTATTTATTTATTCCCTTTTGTTGCCCTTGTTTTCTTGTTGTAGTTATTATTGTTGGCATCATTGTTGGATAGAACAGAGAGAAATGTAGAGAGGAGGGGAAACCAGAGAGGGGGAGAGAAAGATGGACACCCACACACCCGCTTCACCGCCTGCAAAGCGACTCATCTGCTGGTGGGGAGCTGGTGGCTCGAACCAGGATCCTTACGCCAGTCCTTGTCCTTTGCGCCACGTGAGCTTAAACTGTTGTGCTACTGCACAACTCCCTGGGGAGTATTTCTTAGTAGGATTTCACTATATGGGTAACCGAAAGTTAAAGGACTTTGGGTGGTTTATATTTCGTTAGGGGTATTTTATAACAAAGCTATTAGTCATTTATGTATGCTTCATTTCTCTAAAATCATCTCCTTGTATATTTTGCTCTTAAAATTTCTTTTGGGGAGCTTGGCAATGGAGAACTTGGTTAAGTGCACATAGTACTAAATAAAAGGATCTGTGTAAATCCGGGTTCAAGCTCCCAGCTCCTCAGCTGGAGGAAGGATGCTTCACAAGCAATGAAGCTGGTCTGCAGGTGTGTCTATCTTTCTTTCTTCCTATTTATTTTCTCCTCTTTCCTCAGTTTCTTGCTCCTGTCCAATAAAATGTTAAAAAAACGTCTGCCAGGAGCAATGGATTCATAGTGTTAGCACCAAGCTCCAGTGAGGCAAAAAATATATATATAAATGTTTTTTAGCCATTGATTAAATATGTCTGTATGGATAATATGGGGTTTCATACTAAATTCTTCTCCAGCCAGAAAGTTGACTGCATTCTGGCCATGAGGCAATAAATCAACATAACCACAGGCATTGCGAATCTCTCATAGCTGAGAGTAAGGCATAGGAAGTGAGCTCCCAGAAGGTTGAGGTAGAGTTCAAGGGGGATGCGAGTAGTAATAAAGCCTGAAAAGCAGCTGGTGGGGGTGGAGGGCGGGGCTTCCACACAGCTCCTGCAGGTTCTTCCTGTGCTTCTTTCTAACCATGTTCTTTTTTGGGGGGGTTACTTGGCTTTTTAAGAAGGAGTGATGAGGTGAATCAACTATACAATAAAATCAGCACTTGCCACTTGGCTGAGGTGCAGCTCCACCAAAGACCCTTGCTGTCCTCTAATGCTAAAAAACAAAGAAACAAACAAACAAAAAAGACTTAAAAGACTTTATCGGAAGGAAACTGTCGGAAAAGTAACCTCAATGTGACTAAAAGGGAGTCATCCAATCAAGTCATTGATGACTAACTTTAATTGCCACTGGGTTTTGGTAATGAGAACAATCAGATGGTTTCGTAGGTTCTGAGTGAAAACTGGAGACGAAGTACTCTAGTTTCATGACAGAAACATTTTTTTTTTGCTTGGCTAAGAGTATAACTTGTACAGACTTAATGAAATTTTTTTTTCTTGAAAAGATCCCATTCAAGGTTTGTTTCATTATCGTATGGGCAGTTGGCAGGATACCGATCATTTAGTATTTTAATTCTTGCTAGAATGTAGACTTGTCAGCTATGACCAGAATTTAAGGCTCTCGGGATAGAAAGTATCATTGATTTTCATCTTCTCTGTCACAGTGAATAAGAACAAAATTTCTATAGGGTAGGAGCAATTTTAAAAGTGGAAAAGGGATTTTCTTCCCGTTCATCGGGGAGGAAGGAAGGAGTAGTTGGGCAGACAAGAGCAAAGGAGAGGAACTTCTCATCACTGTGAAGTACAACTCTACTGCTCAGTGACAGGAAACCCTTTCAGCATGAATTTGGCCTGAAATTCCCAGGCAGGAAGTGCCTCATGCTGCCTGCAGCCAGGCTTTCAGTGAAAAGCCCAGGACAATCTCTCCAGCTCAGTCAGTAAATGCCATGAAAATCCAGGAGGTGGAACTGTGCCCTGAGGCGGAGCTGTCTCTCTGCCTTTCCTCCTGAAGGTGGGCTCCTTGCACAGCAGCACCTCCACCTCACATCCTTGCTGTCCATCCCTGGTCCCCACCTCTGGGGATGATGGACCACCTTTCACTCCTCAATGTGAAATCATCGACCCTCTGTCCAATGTTGTATTAGAAAGTACATGTAAATTTGCCCTGGACTATTTCCAATTGGGCTAAACAATAGGAGGACTTTTTAGTACCTAACAGTTAGAAATGTATAAGGAGGGCAGTCGGGCAATGGGTTAAATGCACGTGGTGCGAAGCGCAAGGATCCCAGTTTGAGTTCCAGCTCCCCACCTACAGGGGAGTTGCTTCACAGGTGGTGAAGCAGGTCTGCAGGTGTCTGTCTTTCTCTCCCCGTCTCTGTCTTTCCCTCCTTTGTCCATTTCTCTCTGTCCCGTCCAACAAGGACGCCATCAATAACAATAACTACAACAAGAAAACAACAACAAGGGCAACAAAAGGGAATAAATAAATAGGAAGAAATGTATAAGGAGGATGGATGGTTGCTCACCCAATGGGGTGCACACTTTACCATACATGAGGACTGGGGTTCGAACCCCTGGCTAAGTGATGGGAGTGTTGTGGGGAGGGCAGTCTCCATTAGAGGTGAAAGAACAAAGAATTGAAAGAGTCCCGCCAGTCAGGATAAGTAAGCCACCAATATATTAAACAGGTGATAATAGACGCTTGATAGTTGGGGTTGGACCTCAGAGATAGTAGCTGGTGTGTTCCCCCCACTCAGCCCCATGAGTTTTTACATCTTTGTTTGTTTGTTTATTTATTTATTTATTTATTCTCTCTTTGTTCCACGGTCTGAGAGTGAATACATTACACTTCTAAGGGTTAAAAAGTGCCACCACACGCACCATCCAAGTTCTGTGACCTGCCTTCTGACGATAACTCTCCTGACGATAACTCTCATAGCTCTTTCGCAAGTCTTAGAAACGGTTGGTTGGCTTCTGTTTTCTTCTTCTTCTTCTTCTTCTTCTTCTTCTTCTTCTTCTTCTTCTTCTTCTTCTTCTTCTTCTTCTTCTTCTTCTTCTTCTTCTTCTTTTTCTTCTTCTTCTTCTTCTTCTTGTTCTTCTTCTTCTTCCTCTTCTTCTTCTCCTTCTCCTTCTTCTCCTTCTTCTCCTCCTCCTCGTCCTCCTTCTTCTCCTTCTCCTCCTACTTCATGTGCATCAGTCCTTTAGGTTCCACCTACGAGTGAAACTCTCCAGTAGTTGTCTTTCACCTCTTTAACTTACTTCACTGAGCATAAGCACTTCCAATTCCATCCATTTTATCCCAAAGTATACAATATCATCTTTTTGGATTACAGAGTAGTCTCCCTTTGAATATGGAGCCCATAACTTCTTTAGCCAGTCACCTGTTGATGGGCATTTAAGCTGCTTCCATTCCTTGGCTACTATGAATAACTCGGCTCTGAATGCGGAGGAGCGTATGTCCTTCTGGATAAGTGTTTGACAGTTATTCACCTTGATGGTCAGATTGAAGCCACTGGTAGCTCGACCTTGGTTGCAGGACTCAGCTGTGGAGGTTTGTCAGCAGTTAATCCAATAGGATCCAGGATGGTCTCCTCTTTCCCTAACAGGAGCACCTGGTGAAGCTTCAGGACCAGAGGAGCAGTGCTGTGGTTTCTCTCCTCTTTCTTTCACTCCCTCTTTACTGCTCTCTTCACCTGTGTCTTAAACAATGTGTCTGTGAGACGGACTGGGTGGTGGTGCACCTGGTTGAGCACACACATCACAATGCACAAGGACCCAGGTTTGAGCCCCTAGTCACCTACCTGCAAGAGGAAAGCTTCACAAACAGGGGAACAGGGCTGCAGGTGTCTCTCTGGCTCTCTCTCTGTCTCTCTGTCTCTCTGGCTCTCTCTCTCTTTCTCTCTCTCTCTCCCTTCTCTTGATTTCTGGCTGTCTCTATTCAATAAATAAAAATAATAAAAATTAAGAAAAAAAAGGGTCCATGAGAGCAGTGGACTCATGCAGGAGCTGACTCCCAAAGAAAGCCAAGTTGCCAAAGTAAAATAAGTTTTAGGGTTCACCCATCCAGATTAACAGTATTTTCAATCAACTGACCTTCTCTCCAAACTATATTCTTGAACACTTGTAGCACTTGCTGCTTCTTAGTTCGAATGTGGAAGCTGGTTACTTTGTTGAAATGAACAGTCTGGTAGGGCTGATGTCTGTATGTCCCTGTGTCTGTCATTTCAAATGCTCTTGACTATATGTCAACTAGTAACTTCCCATGTTTCATTTTAGTCTGAAACATCTTGAAATTTAAACAAGGGGAGAGAAAAATGTCAAACAGAAAGGAGGCTCACTTTGCCTTGGGGTCTACGATGCACTAACAGAACAGAACTAGCCACCAGGATGGGCCCCTGTGATCAGTGGCTACTCCACATGCTCAAGAGATTTGAATTGGTTATGAAATATTTTGGGGAAACTTGGATTGACACTTCACACTGCCCCTCAAGCCTCTGGCTACTAGGACAGGGACTCTTCAGTGTGTGTGTGATTTTAGGGCACTGAGTTAGGATCATCTGAGAAGTTTTAGTAAAAAGGAAATTCCCTGAGCCTCAGTCAAGATTCAAAAAATAATACCATCAAAGTCGGTGAGATAGTGTGCTAGTTTGTTCTGTGTGACCAGAGCTGAGCTTGGCCTTCACGGCACTGAAATAATCTTTGGTGTTTCGGGTTCTCTCTCTCTCTCTCTCTCTCTCTCTCTCTCTCTCTCTCTCTCTCTCTCATTCTGTCTCTCTGTCTCTCTCTTTCTGCCTCTCTGTCTCGACTTTATCTGAAAAATCATGAGTGTGTGATCAGTAGATGCAGGATAGTGGGAAGGAGGCATGATAGCACTTTTTCTATGTATTTTGTGGTATTGGTGATCATTTAGATGGGAAAGCAGAAGACTTAGTATAGCAAGCACAATACTGTAAGAGGACAAAGTTGGAGGACTCCCCCTACCCCACTTTAAAATTTATCTAGAATTGGGGCTGGGGGCTCTAGCTGCCCCAAGTAGAGCACGCTTACCACGTTCTCAGGCACGGCTACACCACGCAGAGGGGAAGCTTCACAAGCAGTAGAACAATGCTGTGGTGTCTCTTATCCTTTTCCTCTTCCCTTTCTGCCTTTCGAGCTCTATCTGTAGAAAGAGAGGAGGGTAGGATAGTGGGAGAAGGAGAGGGAGAGGGAGAGGGAGAGGGAGAGGGAGAGGTTAGAGGGAGAGGGAGAGGATGCTGCTTGGAAGTGATGGAGTTATGCTGGTATGAAGCCCCGTGACAATAAATATTCAAATGGGAAAAAGAGTGATTTATACAGCAGTAATGATTAATACAGTGTGGCACTGATGGGGGAAAAAAGTCAACAGACTAGAGCAGAATATTTCAGTACAAAATAGAGACCCCTGACAAAAATAGTACCAACTTTTTTTTTTTTTTTTTGGTGAAAGAACAGAGGTCGTATAATAGACCAAAGGTAGTCTCCTTGACAAGTGGTGCTGGAACTACTAGGCATACAGGTGTGAAGAAGATAAATCTAGACACAGATTCACACACTTCCTTGAAATCAACTCAGAAATGTACTATGGACCTCAATGTGAAATTCCAAAACTATAAAACTCCTAAATATTAAGAAGAACTCAAAGTAACCTTGAGTGTTGCCCCGGAGGCAAAACTCATAAAGAAGTATTGAGCTCGGCTCCATTGAAATTAAAAAGTGCCTCTTCTTCCAAGAATGCTATCCAAGGAACAGAAGATTAAACCACGGACCAGAGACAGTATTTTCAAAAGACACACACTGCTCATCAAGGACTCATATCCAAAGAATTACAAAAAAAATCTGGCAATCAATAAGGAAATAACTCATGAAAATGAATAGGTCAACCGCCTTAGTCTCTCCCTCTCTGTTACCATCTATGTGAAAAAAATTGGGGGGGGGGCTGGGTAATAGTGCAGCAGATTAAGCGTACATAATAGGGAGCACAAGGACCAGCACAAGGATCCCAGGACAAGCCCCCAGCTCTCCAAAAGGAAGGGGGTGGTCTCTTTGCCATTGGTGAAGCAGGTCTGCAGGAGTCTATCTTTCTCTCCCCCCTCTGTCTTCCACTCCTCTCTCTATTTCTCTCTGGCCTATCCAACAACAACAGCAGCAACACAACAACAATAACAACAAGAACAAAAGGAAAAACAAGCAAAAAAATGGCTGCCAGGAGCAGTGAATTCCTAGTATAGGCACCAAGCCCCAGCAATAACCCTGGAGGCAGAAAGAGAGAGAGAGAGAGAGAGAGAGAGAGAGAGAGAGAAATTATTAACCACTTCTGGAATAGAGGATAGTGCAGACATGAAGTCTCAGCAATAATTTGGGGGAGCAAAATGTAATAATGAATTACATTTAATATATATTTGTATTTGAGATTTTTAATTAAAGCAGCATTATTAATTTGACATATAATCACTCCCCTCAACACCCCCAAGACAACAATGTTGGACAAAACAGTTTTGAATTGGATTTTTTTTCCCAGAGCACTGCTCAGCTCTGGTTTAAGGTGGTGGCTGGGATTGAACCTGAGAGTTTAGAGCCTCAGCCATAAGAGTCTTCACATAACCACTATGCTATCTCCCTGCCCTGGACAAAACATTTTAAAATATTTAAAGTATCTAGATGCTCTATGATGATTTTATTGACAAAGTGGGAAAAATAACTTTAATATAACTTGATAAGCTGGTTACTTACCAAAGAAATGTAAATACTAAGGCAATCTTCCAGATCAAATTCATTAACAAATATCTATGTAACTTATCAAGGAATAGGTAACATTTACTGAAGAAGGAAATGAAATCATGAAACACAAGTAGATATGACTTATTAAAGAAAAGAGGGAAAAAAACTAAGGAAGTGCTGAAATTGAAAAGTATAATCATCTTAAAATTACCAGGTGAACATAGCTAAAGAAATCCAGAAAGTCCTCTTTCACAGAAAAAAGCCCTGTGCATCTTGATTTTAAGTGTGAAAATAAAAGACCCAGATGAGAAATCACAGGGAATATCTATTATTCCAATAACATGAGAAGAAACAAAGCAAGTCTTTGTATAATTCCTAGCAAGTCTCATTCCATGTCAAAGGGCCCCAATGCTTTGAGTAAATAAAAGTATTTGTATTGAAATTTTAAGTATCATTTCTAGTGAAAGGCTATATTTTCTTTTTTTTTTTTCAACCAGGCCTTCACTGCTCTAGGATGACTTTTTCAATTAGAAAGAGACAGACAGATAAAGACACAAAGGGACAGACACTGTACAAGACAGGGTTAGAACCTGAGCTGTACACACAGCAAGGAAGGTGAACTGTTTTGCTAGTCCTGTGAGAGTGTATATACCTAGATGCATTCCAGAAATCAGAAATGTAAAAATAGCAAAAGAACTAGACTTGATGAGTGCAACTTCTGAACTGAAAACAAATAAACAAAGGCAGAAGCCCTGAGGCAGACCAAATGGTCCATGTAAAAATTAAAATTCGGGTGTACAGATTGTATAGTCCATCCATTATCTTTTTTTTAATTTTTATTTCTAAAAAGGGAACACTGACAAAAACCACAGGATAAGAGGGCTACAACTCCACACAATTCCCATCACCAGAACTCCCATTCCCACTCCCTCCCCTGATAGCTTCCCTATTCTTTATCCTTCTGGGAATATGGACCCAGGGTCATTATGGGATGCAGAAGGAGGAGGGTCTGGCTTCTATAATTGCTTCCCCGCTGAACATGGGCATTGACAGGTCGAGCCATACTCCCATACTCCTGTCTTTCTCTTTCTCTAGTGAGGCAGGGCTTTGAGAAGTGGGTCTCCAGGACATATTGGTGGGGCCGTCTGACCAGGGAAGTCTGTTTGGCATCATGGTAGCATCTGGAACCTGGTGGCTGAAACAAAGAGTCAACATCTACAGCCAAACAAATCGTTGCC
This sequence comes from Erinaceus europaeus, assembly GCF_950295315.1. NCBI lineage: Eukaryota > Metazoa > Chordata > Mammalia > Eulipotyphla > Erinaceidae > Erinaceus > Erinaceus europaeus. Next base: position 73,733 of record NW_026647710.1, read on the forward strand.
TAATTATGAACGCAAAGGCTAGAATATTGCAGATGAAGGTTGGGGAGTCACCGTTTTGTAGATAGCTAGTAGGCCAATTCTATTTATATTTAAGGGGGCCCATGACTATACTAGGTTTTTTTTTCTGAGCCTCACATCTAATATGCTGGTGGATCCAAGTTATTGTCTGGGGAGATGATGTCATGGCTGGAAAAAGGACCAGAAATCTGGATCAGGGAAGAGAGTAGCTCCCAAATATGGGAAAGGTATGTAAATATTGTTGACTGTAAAGCCCATCGATTTGATCTGATCTGGGGCCCATGTTCAGCTTAGGAGCCTATGTGACCTCTGCATCCCTGGAGATCTGAGCTCACATTCTATGGTCATGAGTAGGAACGTTCTAGCCTGGCCCAATTTTACAAATGCCTGCACGATATAGGTTTCTGTTCATGCATACACTGCTATTCATCTGATAGAAATGGAGTCTTTCACAGATAGTCACCCATGTAAATATGGCCATTTAGAAAGAAGGAGATGTCAGGAAATTGTGAGGATGTGGCTGAGCTTGGCAGGCCTTGACCCTGAGGGCTGTGTCCAATCCTCTTAATCTCTCTCTCTACTGTGAAGTTGAGCAAGGAGGGACAGTAGAACCCCAAAGGTGTGCCTCGTCCTATCAGACTCATTGCCTCACAAATCGCCCCACATTCTTCATATTATGGCCATTAGATTAATAGGAAGGGGTAGATGTTGGTCATTACACCAGGTCATTACTGTATTGCTTGATGCTGTGCTCTACTTACATAATCACTGTTTTTCCTGAGACACACTCCCCACCCCACCTCCCCATCCCCGCCTACAATGGTTAAATCCCATTGGTTAGAATCTTAGAAGCAGCTGCTATGCAAGGTTTCTACCTTCGCACTCTTTTTTTTCTCCACTCTTCTCCTAGCCATTTCCTTTTTGTACTTGCCACTTGCTTTTAAAACGAAATAAAGGCGTTGTATCTGATCAATTAAGGCATTGCATTGCGTTCCCGCTCAGCCACGGGTCCCCAGTTTCTTCTCTCTCCTGTGACGCTAGCCTGGACTGGGTACATGGCAGTGGGCCCTTTCCTCCCCCCACAGCCTGTCCCACAGTCCCTCCACCAGCCCTGCTGTTCTCCATGTTCTGCACAAGCAGGTCTGCTCAGAGGATGGGCCGTATGTTCCAAGGGCCTGGAGGAGTAAGAGTGTGAGACCCAGGAAGACCACCAGGGGGCGGATGACAAAGGTGGAGACAGGAGATAAGGGAGCGTGGATTTAGCTCCTGGATGGATACCGTGATAGCCTGAGGGTGTTTCTTCCCAGGCACAGGCTCTCTAGGTTGGAAACAACTCCACAGGAGCCAATCTAGGCAGCTGCATACTCAGCAACGCAGGAGAGGAACCAGGGAACTCATGTAGCATCTTGGGAGACAGAGATGCTGGGACTCGCGGAGCAGGAACACAATGAAATGATTTATTGATCAGAAAAAAACCGCCCCTTGTATCTTCTGAGATGGAAGTGGCAGGTCAGGAAAAGAAAATGGGTAGGAGAGTGGGTGGAGAGAAGAAAAAGAGTGCAAAGTTAGCCAGCTTCCATCTAACCAGTGGGGATTAAACCAATACCCTGAAGGCAGGGGGGGTCTCAGGCTAAAGAGTGATTATGTAAATAGAACATAGCAATGCAGCATACCTGGCATTATGACCAACACGGATAGAGCCAGAAGGGGTCGTTAGAAGCAGAATGAGCCAAAGGAAAAATGATGACCAACAGATGGAGACTATGAAATTAACACCTGGATTTTGTGGAGGCTGTCCTCACATGAGTGGATCCAGGAATTAGGACTCATGAAGAGAATCTCCAAAATGGACATTGGCAAATTGTATGGGATAGATCATAGGAGTCTGAAGCAGAAAAGTAGATGAATCTAAGTTGACTATTCCCTTAAGCCTAGTATGCCTAATAGCAATTAGTGACTGCAGCTGCCTTCTCTCCTCCCTCCGCATTCCTAAGCAGGACAGCTAGGCAGGATGCAGCCTAGCTGAAAGAGCTAAGACCCTTGTATCTACCTAGAACCAGGGCCCAGGATCATGTGCCTTTAGTGTGCCAATGTATGCATTCTCTCTGTAACCAAAATGTAGAATCCTATATAAGCTGGTGTTGTCTCAGTTTTCGGTGGAGGTGGTAGGGAGAACTTCCTGGAGCAGTCCAGACCTCTTGCCCACCAGTGTATTAAACTCCATCTGGCTCTGGTCTCATGTTTGGAGATAATTACTTTTCTTTCTTTCTTCTTTCTATTCTTTTGCCTCAGGGTTACTGCTGGGGCTTGGTGCCTGCACTACAAACCCACTTCACCTGGAGGCCATTCTTTTCCATTTTCTTGACCTTGTTGTTGTTGTTATTGTTGCCACCAATGTTAATGTTGGAAAGGACAGAGAGAAATGGAAAGAGGAGGGGAAGACAGAGTAGGACACGGAAAGATAGATAACTGCAGACCTCCTTCACTGCCTGTGATGTGGCCCACCTGCAGGTGGAGAGCCAGGGACTTAAACAAGGATCACACAACTAAGCCGCAAGTGCACTCAATCTAGTGCACTACCACCCAACCCCCTGGAGGTAATTTCTACAGGAAGTCCCTCCACTTCCTCCTGGAGTCAATTGGAGATAATTTGAATCTAATTCTGAGCATGGGGTTGTGGTTCAGCCGGGAGGATCTGGGATGTATTTCCAGATTGAGGACAGGAACAGAGACACTGTCGATATTAACATTTTTTTTCTATTTTTTATCTTTTATTTTTTGACAAGTGAAGACATGTTTTTGACATTTTTGACAAGGAGACATTTACAAAACCAGAGGACAAGAGGGGTACAATCCCATACAATTCCCACCACCAGATCTCCGCATCCCCTCCCCTCCCGTGATAGCCTTGCTATTCTTTATCCCTCTGTGAATATTTCTCTAGCTCCATATCCATCCTGGTTTCCCTTTCTATCACATACACATACACCTATCACATACAATATAACAAATAGGAAAAAGTTGCAGCCAATAGTGATCATTCCAAATACTGTAATTGAACAAACTTCACTACTGGAACTCAGATATGTTCAATATAAATTTTTCTCTGGACTTTCTCAGCCTGTCCGTATGCATTGTCCGAAGAATAAAAATCGTCTCTGTTTCTGACAACAATAAGACAGTTCTTCCAGAATGCCAGCCATGATCCTGGGACCAGGAGTTCCTGTGCCTGAAATGTCTTTGGAAAACATGTCCGCAGTGGCAAGGGCAAGTCCATCCTCCAAGATTTAACATCAAGTTATTCTGGCAGTCGGGGCCTCTGGTTCAGAGGCACAGGAGCAGCTGTCATGGGGATTATCAGGGTCCCAGTTCCAGGGTGTCATCCATGTAGTGGGTGGGCAGGAAGTCTGGTGGAAGAGCTGGCCCGGTCCGGGGAGTCCTCCTCATTGAAGTCAGGAACGGGGTCCCCCTGGCTTGCTGCAGACCAGGCCTTGAGGTGAGAGCCTGGGCTTCACTGTGGAGAAGTTCTGAGCTGGGCTGATGAGAGGGGCCCTGCGGGTAGCTGAGAAAGTGCAGTCTTCAGGGGCAGGTTTCAAAGCTGGGCTTCTGGGGCATAAGACCCCAGAGCCATCAGGTCTCAGTAGGCCTCCAAAGCCAAGGTCTCAGCTTCCCAAAGGCAAGAGTCGAGTTGAGCTGCGATCTCGGGGTGCTTTCCAGAGGTGAAGATGTCAGTAACAAACTTTTCAAGCAGGTCCATGCATTCGTGGAAGAGGGGCAGGTGTTCGCGAGGTAATCCGAAGTCCAAGGAGTCTTCAGTCAAGTCAGGGGCTGGTCCAGTGGGCTCCGCTGAGCTCTCAGGGCCCCCAGGGGCAGGGCTTGAGGCTGGGGATCTGGCACTGTGGGGCCATGGCATCGCTGGTCTGGTGGGACCCGTAGGGGCCGGAGCTGGTGTAGTGGGTCTGGGGCTGCAGACAGCAGGGATCCCAGAGCAGGGTGGGCCTTCAGGAGTGGAGGTTGAGGGCAGGCAGATGGACTGGGAGTCCTGCACTCCTGGGAGTTGTCCTGCCATTCTGGAATTTGCTCTAGAGAGTTTTGCCCTCTGGTTCTTAAACCAAATCTGCAAAGAAAAGGACACAAGGTCTGTGTGAGAGAACCAGGTACCAGCCCTTCCTAGAAAGGGACTCTGCCAGCAACCCCTCCACTGGGAAGATAATGAGGTTTCCCAGATTTAAGGCAGGGAGTGGGCCATAGAATCAAAGCCCAGATCCCTGCTCTCTGAGGGTCTCCTGAGGAGTGGCCCTGAATTTTTGCTCATAGACCTCATTAGCCAGGGCATGCCAGCTTCCCTGAGGTTCGACTTTAGGTCAAGGTTGCGAGCACTAAGGAGACCCCCTTGCTTATGGGTCTCACCTACACTGGGCCTGTCTGGTTCTCTCAGTGCGGCACATGAGGTCTTAAGGTGGCTGTGGGCCTGGGTGTTGACGAAGGGTGGGGGGAGACAGAAGGAAGGGAGTCTGAGACCACTTACCTTGACGCTGTACTCCCTCAAGTTCAGCTTGTGTGCCAGGGCCTGGCGCTCTCTGGCACTCGGGTATCGTTCCTGCTCAAAGCATCTCCGGAGCTCCAGCAGCTGCTCCTCTGTGAATATTGTGAACTCCCTCTGCCTCTGATTCAGGGCACTTGTACCATGTAGAGACCCTGGTGCAGGGAACTGGAGTTAGCTCATAGCCCAACATGTCCCAGCTTTCATCCCTTCCTCCCAGTCTGGCCTGTGGGGACACATGGCAGCAGAAATCTTGCTTCTCTTTTGCTGGAGCTCCATTGAAGCTGTGCCCCAATTCTGGCCTCATAGGCCACCTCTGTGCACCCCTGCCCCAACAATTACCTGTGATCCCACAAACCCTGCAAGCCTTCAGGGTCCTGGGATCCTTCTGCAGCACTGCCCACCCTAATCTTGGGTCCCTCAAGAAATTCTTTAATGTATCACCTTTACATTGCTCTCGACGTAATCCGAACTTCATGGTGCTATCTGCAGCCCCAGTCCCATGCCACCAGCTCCTGCCCCTGAGGGTCCCGCCAGAACAGCTAGGCCAGGGCCCCGCAGCGCTGGAGCCCCAGCCTGGGAACCTGCCTCTGCGGGCCCTGAGAGGTCAGAGGAACCCACCGCCCCAACCCCCGGCTTGACTGTGGACCCCATGGACTTCGGATTATCACCGGAACACCTGTCCCTATTCCAGAATTCATGGAGCTGGACAAGTTTATTTCTATCCCCTTCACCTCTGGAAAGCACCACAAGATCTCAGCTCAACTCGCCTCTTGCCTTTGTGAAGCTGAGACCTTGGCTTTGGAGACCTGCTGAGACATTATGCCCATGGTGTCTGATGCCCCAGAAGCCCAGCTTTGAAACCTGGCCCTTCAGACTGCCCTTTCTCATCTACCAGCAGGGCCCCTCTGATCAGCCCAGCTCAAAACTTCTCCACAGAGAAGCCCGGGCTCTCAGCCCAAGGCCAGGCCTGGAGCAACCCAGGGGGACCCCATTCCTGACTTCAATGAGGAGGACACCCTGGACCAACTCTTCCACCAGACTTCCTGCCCACCCACTAGATGGACGACACCCTAGAACTGGGACCCTGATAAACCCCATGAAAGCTGCTCCTGTGCCCCTGAACAAGAGGCCCCGACCAGAGAATAAGATGAAGTGAAATCTTGGAGGAAGGACTCACCCCACCTCTGTGGACATGCTTCCAAAGACATTTCAGGCACAGGGACTGGTGGCCCCAGGCTCACCACAGGAAATCTGGCAGAATTATCTTTTTGACCAGTCAACGCCCATGTTCATCAGTTAAGCAATTACAGAAGCCAGACCTTCTACCTTCTGCAACCCACAATGACCCTGGGTCCATACTCCAAGAGGGATAAAGAATAGGAAGGTCATCAGGGGAGAGGATGGGATGCTGAGATATGGTGATGGAATTGTATGGAGTTGTACCCCTCTTGTCCTATGTTTTTTTTAATGTCTCCTCATCAAACATGTCAAAAAATGTCTCCTCATGTCAGAAAAGAAAAGAAAAGAAAAAAACAGTTAATATTGACAGTGTCTCTGCTCCTGTCCTCAATCTGGAAATGCATTCCAGATCCTCCAGGCTGAACCCCAACCCCATGCTCAGAATTCGATTCAAATCATCTTTGATGGACTCCAGGAGACAGTGGAGGGACTTCTTGTAGAAACTGTGCCCAAGGGGTCAGACGGTAGTGCAGCAGAGTAAGTGCACATGGCACTCAGTGTAGGGATCCCTGTTCAAGTCCCTGGCTCCCCACCTGCGGGGGTGGGAGTCATCACATGCAGTGAAGCTAGTCTGCAGATGTCTATCTCTCTGTCCCCCTCTCTGACTTCCCCTCCTCTCTCCATTTCTCTCTGTCCTTTCCAACAATAACCTCAATGGCAACAACAAGGACAAGAAAATTGGAAAAAAATGGCCTCCAGGTGCAATGGGTTTTCAGTGCAGACGCCAAGCCCAGCAGTGACCCTTTTTCTTCTAGCGTTTGCCAGCAGTGACCCTGAGGCAAAAGAATAGAAAAAATAAATTAAAGAAAGAAAGAAAAAGAAATTATCCTCAATCATGAGACCAGAGCCAGAAGTGTTGAAAAAAAAGGAGTTTAATACACTGGTGGGCAAGAGGTCTGGACCGCTCCGGGAAGTTCTCCCCACCCTCTCCACCGAACAAAGAAACAACACCAGCGCATATAGGATTCTACATTTTGGTTACAGAGAGAATGCATACTTTGATACACTAAAGGCCCATAATCCTGGACCCTGGTGCTAGGTCGATACAGGGGTCTTAGCTCTTCCAGCTAGGCTGCATCCTCCCTAGTTGTCCTGCTTAGGAATATGGGAGGGAGGAGGGAAGGCAGCTGCAGTCACTAATTGCTATTAGGCATGCTAGGCTTAAGGGAATAGTCAACTTAGATTCATCTACTTTTCTGCTCAGACTCCTATATCTATCCCATAGAATTGCTGATGTCCATTTTGGAGATTCTCTTCATGAGTCCTAATTCCTGGATCCACTCATGTGACTTCAGCCACCACAAAATCCAGGTGATAATTCCATATTCCCCATCCCTAGCTAAATCCAGGCTCTCTTATCTCCTGTCTCCATCTTTGTCTGCTGCCCCCTGGTGGTCATCCTGGGTCTCACACTCTTACTACTCCAGGCCCTTGGAGCAAATTCTTCATCCTCTGAGCAGACCTGCCTCCGGCAGAACATGGAGAAGGAACAGAGCTGGTGGAGGGACAGAGGGACAGGCTGTGGGTGAGGGAAGGGGCCACTGCCATGTACCCAGAGACCACTGTGCTGTTCAGAGACCTTGGTGGGAAAGGGCTTAACCACACACACTGAGACCCACCAGGTCACTGAACAGGAGAATGTCTTCTCCACACACCCACTTCTCACAGGCTGTGAGCAGGTGCAGCACCCACACCAGGGCTGAGCCCACACATACAGCAGCTCTGCTGCTTTTCAGGGGCCAGTGGGGCTGCCTGGTGGCCTTTGTGAAGATGCCCATGTGTGTCTCTCCCTGCCCAGCCTGTGACAGTGGTGCCTACAGACACCCAGCTGCTGGACGCACATGTGGGTTAAGTGGAGTAGATCCACTGTGATGGAGCACTTTCCCTCTCTCTGGAGCCCCTTCTCTTCTTCCTCCTAGTGGTTTTCTGGTGATGATATATAATTGTTCCAGGGTCAAATGTGCCTCAGTTTATGATTACAAGTGGGAGCCCGGGGGACAAATGAGGCATCATTGCCCCAAACTAAGGACCAAATAAATAAAATAGCATCGATCAGTGCAGGGCAGTTTATCCATTTCATTTGCATGTGAACTTTTAATCTAAACGTTAGGACATAAAGGATGGTGCAGCTCATGTGTTTGAGTTTTAACAGCACTAGAAATAAGTGTGTAACATTTTTCAGGAGAAAGGCAGATTTTGTATTTCGTTTCTTTTAAGAATGAGATTCTCATTAATGGCAAAAAAAAAAAAAGTACTGAATGAGGTTAGTTTCAGACCCTGGAACCACAACATCCCATCCCTATGTTGCATCTCTCTCTCTCTCTCTCTCTCTCTCTCTCTCTCTCACTCTTTCCCCATAAACTACATTGCATTTCCAGATGACAAGCATGTTCTTAGCATTCTAGGGCAGAATTCTACTCCATTTAACTCCCCCAACACATCTGTATGAATAAAACTTTTTTGGCCCATTAGAAAAATTAGACCATGCATACATCTCCAAACTCACCGACCACAAAATTGAGCATAAGAGCAATAGATACGTAGGTGGCGAGGGAAAGAAAGAGAGAGTAAGAGAGAGATTATATTCACATGGTCTGGCAGATGGTGGAGTGGATAAAACAATGGACTCACAAGTATGAGGTCCCAAGTCCAATCCCTGGCAGCACATGTACCAGAGTCATGTCTGGTTCTTTTTCTATCTCCTATCTTTGTCAATGATAAATAAATATTTTTTTGCCTCCAGGGTTATTGCTGGGGCTTGGTGCCTACACTACAAATCCACTGCTCCTAGAGGCCATTTTTCCCATTTTGTAGCCCTTGTTGTTATTGTTACTGTTGCCATTGCTGTTGTTGGATAGGACAGAGAGAAATCAAGAGAACAGGGGAAGACAGATTGCGAGAGAGCAAGATAGACACATACAGACCTGCTCCACTGCCTGTGAAGTGATCCCCCTGCAGGTGGGAAGCCCGAAGTTTGAAAATCAATCAATGTGATCCACCACATCAATAAAACCAAGACCAGAAACGCATGGTTAAATCAGTAGTTGCAGAGAAAGCCTTTGACAAAATGCAGTGTACCTTTATGATCAAAAGGCTACACAGAATGGGAATAGATGGGAAATTCCTCAAATAGTGGAGTCTATAAATAGCAAACTTTCAGCCAACATCATACTAAATGGTGAAAAACTGGAAGCGTTTTCCCACAGATCAAGTACTAGGCAGTGCTGCCCACTATCACCATTACTATACAACATAGTGTTGGAAATCCTTGCCATAGCAATCAGGCAGGAGCAAGGAATTCAGGGCATACAGACTGGAAGAGAAGAAGTCAAACTCTCCCTATTTGCAGATGACATGATAGTATACATAGAAAACCCTAAGGAATTTAGTAAGAAGCTTTTGGAAATCATCAGGCAATACAGTAAGGTGTCAGGCTACAAAATCTACATTCAAAAGTCCATGGAATTCCTCTATGCAAACACTAAGTTAGAAGAAGATGAAATGCAGAAATCAATTCCTTTTACTATAGCAACAAAAGCAATTAAATATCTAGGAATACACCTAACCAAAAATGAATGAGTTGTATACTGAGAATGATGAGTCACTACTCAAGGAAATAGAGAAAGACACAAAGAAGTGGAAAGGTATTCCATGTTTATGGGTTGTAAGAATTAACATCACCAAAATGAATATACTACCCAGAGCCATCTACAAATTGAATGCTATCCCCATCAAGATCACAACCACATTTTTTAGGAGAATAGAACAAATGCTACAAATGTTTATCTGGAACCAGAAGACCTAGAATTGCCAAAACAATCTTGAGAGAAAGAACTGAACTGGAAGCCTCAGTCCCATATTTCTAATTGTATTATAGTACTTTTGGGCTAGCATTGTGAGAGGGAGAGATTACTCAGGAACCAAGTTCCTGTTGGTAGCAATACAAATGTTTATTCATGTGGGTGCCCCAGAGTCAGGAGTGTAGGCACCTGGTTAAAGCCCTATGGAGCCAAAAACCAGGTCAGCACCCCCCTGCACTTCTGCTCTTCTCCTGGTCAGGACAGGGAAGAGAGAAGACAGAAATGAAGTGGTTTTCCAATCCTATACATATTTAGGAGAGGGGTGGAGAAAAATGGGAGGGGGTGGAAAGGTAGAACTTCCCTAACAACTGTTGCTAGGGTTTTAAGGGGAGGGATTAATGTTACCCTGCAGGCAGGGTAGGTCTTCAAGAAGATAGACCAAAGGAATGGAATCCAATAATAAGTAAATTTAAAAATAAATAAATCTTTAATATAATACTGGGTATTGGATTTTAAAGGAGTTGGGGACACCGTCCCCTGGGGTGGAAAGAAATGACAACTTGGTTGTGGGATGGCACAAAGCATGGCACATACTTTGGGGAAATGACACAACTGCCTTATAAAACAGAAATTCTTTTCCAACAAAAATTAATGGAGGGTCGGTAGATAGCATAATGGTTATGCACAAAGCCTTTCATTGCCTGAGGCACTAAAGGGCCCAGGTTCAATCCCCAGCTCCATTATAAGCCAGTGCTAAGCAATGCTCTGGTTAAAATAATAATGATTATAATAACAATTTATTAATTATTATTATTTTAACCAGAGCACTTATCTCAGCTCTGGTTTATGGTGGTGCTGGGGATTAAACCTGGGACTTTGAATCCTCAGGCATGAGAGTCCCTTGCGTAACCATTATACTATCTTCCCCCGAACACTCTGGTAAAACTAAATTAAATTAAATTTGGAACTGTGTTTCATTCAAAATAATTAAAAAATAAGAGTATTGGACTTTTTTGCTTCTTCAGTCTTTCTTTTCTTCTTTCTTTTTTCTTTCTTCTCTCTTTCTTTCTTCCTTTATTTCTTTCTTCTTCCAACTAAGTTGCCACTGGGACTCAGTGCCTGCACAACTCCACCTTTTCCAGTGGCCATTTTTCTTTTCTTTATTTTTATTTCTCTCTCTCTCTCTCGAAAAGGAAGGAGAGTTGAGAGACACCTCAGCATGTCGATACCAGTCATGAATCTTGGGGTCTGAACCTGAGTTCTCTCTCATGGTGGTATGTACCGTTACTGGACAAGCCACCACCCAGCCCGAAATCTGGATATTCTCCTTCTCCTTCTCCTTCTCCTTCTTCTTCTTCTGCTTCTGCTTCTTCTTCTTCAATTTTATTTATTTATGAGAAAGATAGAAGGAGAGAGAAAGGACCAGACATCACTCTGATACATGTGTTGTCGGAGATCAAACTTAGGACCTCATGCTTGAGAGTCCAAAGCATCCATGAGGCATTGGGTTGTCGGGAAAGTCCTGAGACATTTTTACACAAAAAACATAGAAAACATACACCATGACTTTTCCAACAACCCAGTAATAAGCAAAACAATGCCGTGTGGCTCTCAAACTGCTGATCTCCTGCTCTTTGTAAGGATACTGAGGGTTGATTTTGATTTTATTTACTAGTAATGGATATATACTAGTTCACTTTTGGTTTAAATGTTTTATTTATTTATTAATGAGAACAATAGAAGGAGAAAGAATGAACCAGCTATGACTTGGTACATGTGGTGTCAGGGACTGAACTCGGGACCTCAGGCTTAAGAGTCCAATGACCTATCCACTGCACCTCCTTTCCAGACCACGGTTCATTTTTATTATTATTATCTTTATTGCTTTTTATAGAGACAGCTAGAGATACAGAGGAAGTGGGGGAGAAAGAGAGAGAGAGAGAGAGACCTGCAGCCTTGCTTCACCAGTTGTGAAGCTTCCCCCCTCCTACAGGTGGTACTGGGGGCTTGAATATGGTCCTTCTGCATGGTAACCTGTGCACTCAACCAGGTGCACCACCACTCAGCCTTTAATAATGCGTATATTATGATACACTCCCCCCTTTTCGTTTTTTTTTTTTTTTTTACAATTCAAGACCCAAAGAAACCAAAGAAGAAATTGTTTAACCTCACCATCACTTTATAGAGGAAATACTGGTTTGTAAGACTTTTGTTGGCACAAGGATACACTTTTCACATTTCCTCAAGACAGGTCTCTCTGTCTCTCTCTTTCTGCCTCCAAGGTTATTGCTGGGGCTTATTACCTTCAGTACAAATCCACTACGTCTGTGTCTATTTTTTGGATACAACAGAGAGAAATTGAGAAAGGAGGGCAAGATAGAGTGGGAGAGAGAAAGATAGACACCTGCAGATCTGCTTCACCACTTGTGAAGTGATGCCCCTGCAGCTGGGGAGCAGGAGCTCGAACAAGGATCCTTTCAGAAGTACTATGTGCACGTAAACCATTGCACCACCACCTGGCCCTGTGTCACTCCATTTCCCTCTGAACCAAATCATTCTGTTCCACCACAGGGAATCAGTCCCAACCTCGTCCCCACACCTATGGACATCTAATGTTTGACAGAGGTGCTCAGATTATTAAATGGGGAAAGCAGAGTCTCCTCAACAAATGGTGTTGGAAAAAATGGGTTGAATCATGCAGAATAATGAAACTGAACCACTGTATTTCACCAAACACAAAAGTAAATTCCAAGTGGATCAAGGACTTGGACGTTAGACCACAAACTATCAGATACTTAGAGGAAAATATTGGCAGAACTCTTTTCCATATCAATTTTAAAGACATCTTCAATGAAATGAATCCAATTACAAAGAAGACTAAGGCAAGCATTAACCTATAGGGTGGGACTACATCAAATTAAAAAGCTTCTGCACAGCAAAAGAAACCACTACCCAAACCAAGAGACCCCTCACAGAATGGGAGAAGATTTTTACATGCCATACATCAGACAAGAGGCTAATCACCAGAATATATAAAGAGCTTGCCAAACTCAACCACAAGAAAACAAATGACCCCATACAAAAATGGGGAGAGGACATGGATAGAATATTCACCACAGAAGAGATCCAAAAGGCCAAGAAACACACAGTCCCAACCTCCCCTTAGCAGCCTTCCCTTCCCCATTCTCCAGTCCCCAAAACTTATGCCATAGACTGACTCTCTCTCTCTCTCTCTCTCTCCCTCATTTTCTCTTTCTCAGAATTAGACAATTTCATTGTTTTGACTTTCCCCATAATTTTCATTTTGCCGTTGAAAAATGTTGGAGAGATGAAGTAGTCAGTGTAGCAATAACCAGATGCCCCTGTCAACTCATAGCTAATCATTTCCCCAAAATGGAATTCTACAAAATATTCTTCCAAAGTGTGAATAGGTTTTCACAGGGTGGAGGAGTAAGGGCTGAGACATCCATGTTTTCACAGTGTGGAATTTACTAGTTGTTTTTTTTA
>NW_026647711.1:0-16001 GCF_950295315.1 Erinaceus europaeus
TCATTTTGGAAACCCCCTTCAGATACGTTCCCCAGACCAGCAGGGTGACTAAGAAGCTCTGTGCTCCGTGGAAAATTCATCGGCAAAATGACTTATAGAAAGATCACGGCCACTGATTTCCAAAAAGCTGCCCCTTCCTATGCCAGCCAGACATCCCCCAGCCCCTTCCCATGCCAGCCAGACATCCCCCCAGCCCCTTCCCATACCAGCCAGACATCCCCCCAGCCCCTTCCCATACCAGTCAGACATCCCCAGCCCCTTTCCATGCCAGCCAGACATCCCCCAGCCAGACATCCCCCAGCCCCTTTCCATGCCAGCCAGACATCCCCCAGCCCCTTTCCATGCCAGCCAGACATCCCCCAGCCAGACATCCCCAGCCCCTTTCCATGCCAGCCAGACATCCCCCAGCCCCTTTCCATGCCAGCCAGACATCCCCCAGCCCCTTCCCATGACAGCCAGACATCCCCCAGCCCCTTCCCATACCAGCCAGACATCCCCCAGCCCCTTCCCATGATAGCCAGACATCCCCCAACCCTTCCCATACCAGCCAGACATCCCCCAGCCCCTTCCATGACAGCCAGATATCCCCCAGCCCCTTCCCATACCAGCCAGACATCCCCCAGCCCCTTCCCATGCCAGCCAGACATCCCCCAGCCCCTTTCCATACCAGCCAGACATCCCCCAGCCCCTTTCCATGCCAGCCAGACATCCCCCAGCCCCTTTCCATGCCAGCCAGACATCCCCCAGCCCCTTTCCATGCCAGCCAGACATCCCCCCAGCTCCTTTTCATGCCAGCCAGACATCCCCCCAGCCAGACATCCCCAGCCCCTTCCCATGCCAGCCAGACATCCCCCCAGCCCCTTCCTATGCCAGCCAGACATCCCCCAGCCCCTTTCCATGCCAGCCAGACATCCCCCAGCCCCTTCCCATGCCAGCCAGACATCCCCCAGCCCCTTTCCATGCTGGCCAGACATCCCCCAGCCCCTTTTCATGCCAGCCAGACATTCCCCAGCCCCTTCCCATGCCAGCCAGACATCCCCCAGCCCCTTCCCATGCCAGCCAGACATCCCCCCCAGCCTCTTCCCATGCCAGCCAGACATCCCTCAGCCCCTTTCCATGCCAGCCAGACATCCCCCCCAGCCCCTTCCCATGCCAGCCAGACATCCCTCAGCCCCTTCCCATGCCAGCCAGACATCCCCCAACCCCTTTCCATGCCAGCCAGACATCCCCCAACCCCTTCCCATGCCAGCCAGACATCCCCCCCAGCCTCTTCCCATGCCAGCCAGACATCCCCCAACCCCTTTCCATGCCAGCCAGACATCCCTCAGCCCCTTCCCATGCCAGCCAGACATCCCCCAGCCCCTTCCCATGCCAGCCAGACATCCCCCAGCCCCTTTTCATGCCAGCCAGACATCCCCCCAGTCCCTTCCCATGCCAGCCAGACCCCCCACCCCCAGCCCCTGGATTAGCCTCTATTTTCTGAATTATTTACTACCTGTGGATTTCAGCACCAGAAGCACTTGAGACTCTGCTATCAGCAATGTGGGCTGTTTTCCCAGAGGTTTGGAAAATGATGTCTTCCTGACAGTCCCACTTTATGAATCTCGCTAAAGGCTTTTAGAGAAGGCTTGAATTATTCAACGATAGGGGAAATGCCAGCCCCTCACAGGCTGCATGAAAGTAAACATCATTTAGAAAGGCGTGCCCACGTCCCACGGGGATAAAGCTCTGTGTTTCGAGCCCTCCTCCACCCTCCCTTCCCCACACACCACACACCCCTAGAGACTGTGGACTGTCACCCCCCAGTGCCTGCATCCTCTCCAAGGCTGCATCCCTCTGAACCAGAAGCACAGGCCTAGAGAGCACTGGAGTTCAGCCCAGCCGGCAGGGGCAGGAGAGGCCTTCCTGCCTTCTAACCAAGGTGAAGACAAGCCCTGAAGGTCTAGGGGTGGGAGCTTAGGGGGTGGGGTATGAGACACTGGGGGACTTGGAGCCTGGGGTCTGGGAGGCCTGAGGGCTGGGGACATGGGGGCCTGGTGGGGTTGGGGGCATGGGGGACTGGGGAACTAGGGGCCTGGGGACTGGGAACATGGGGGACTGGGGGACTAGGGGCCTGGGGACTGGGAACATGGGGGACTGGGGGACAAGGGGCCTGGGAACATGGGGGACTGGTGGACTTGGGGCCTGGGGGTCTGGGGGTTGGGTACGTGGGAGCCTGGGAGGACTGGGGGCATGGGTGACCAGGGAACTAGGGGTCTGGAGGCCTGCAGGTTGGGGATCTGAGAGCCTGGGGGGACTGGGGGCATGGGTGACCAGGGAACTAGGGGCCTGGGTGGTTGGGTGTATGGGAGACTAGGGGCCTGGGGTCTGGGAGGCCTGGGGACTGGGGATCTGGGGGACTGGGGTGTTGGAGGCATGGGGGACTCTGGGACTAGGGCACTAGGGGGTTGGGGGCCTGGGGGAATGGTGGACTAGGGGCCTGGGGGCCTGGGCTGGTTTGGGGGCTTGGTGACCTGGGAGCCTGTGGGTTGGGGACCTGAGGGCCTGTGTGGTTTGGGGGGCATTGGGGCCTGGGGACTAGGGGTTTAGGGCCCTGGGGGTGTTGGGAGACCTGGGGGACTGGGGTGTGGGGGTGGGGACTGAGGGACTAGGGCACTATGGGGTTGGTGTCCTGGGGAATGGTGGACTAGGGGCCTGGGGGCCTGGGCTAGTTTGGGGGCATGGGGACCTGGGGGCCTGGGGGCCTGAGGGCCTGGGTGGTTTGGGGGTCATGGGGGCCTGGGGACTAGGGGTTTGGAGGCCTGGCAGGGTTGGGGGTATGGGAGACTGGGGGACTAGGTGTCTGGGGGCCTGGTGGCTGGGGACCTGGGATCTCGGGGGGCTAGGGCTGGGGACCTGAGGACCTGGGTGGTTTGGGGACACGGGGGCCTGGGTGCTGGGGACTGGGGTCCTGATGGACTGTGGGGGGTTGTTGGTGGCCTGGGGGACCAGGGAACTAGGGGTTTGGAGTCTGGGGGCCTGGGGGCTTGGGACCTTATGGCCTGCGGGGGTTGGGAGCATGGAGGACTGTGGAACTAGGGGCCTGGGGTCTTGGGGTCCTGGGGCTGGGGACCTGGGAGCCTGGGGGGCTGGGGGCATGGTAGACTGGTGGGCTAGGGGCCTGGGGGCCTGGGGGCCTGGGGGCTTGGGACCTTATGGCCTGCGGCGGTTGGGAGCATGGAGGACTGTGGAACTAGGGGCCTGGGGTCTGGGCGTCCGGGGGCTGGGGACCTGGGAGCCTGTGGGCTAGGGGCATGGTGGACTGGTGGGTAGGGGCCTGTGGTCTGGGGGCTGGAGACCTGATAGGGTGCCATGGTTGTTGGGAACTAGGGGACTAGGGGACTAGGGGCCTGGGGGCTGGGGACCTGAGGGCCTGGGTAGGTTTGGGGGCATGGGGTACTGGGGTATTAGGGACCTTGGGGCTGGTGGTCTGGGTCTTTGTGGGGGTTGGGTGCATGGGAGCTGGGTGTCTAGGGGCCTGGGGCCCTGGTGTTCTGGGCTCCTGGGGTCCCAGGCTGGTTTGGGCCATGGGTGACTGAGGGGCTGGGGACCATGGAAACTAGGGGCCTAGGGGCCTGTGGGCTGTGAGTCTTGGGTTCTTGGGGCCTGTGGGTCAGGGTGCTTTTGGTTTGCGGCATGGGGACTAGGAGCTTGGGAGCTTGGGGGCTTGTGGGCATGGGGGCTGGGGGTAGAGGGACGGGTCAAGGGAGCCTGGGTGGTTAAAGGCATGGCAGCCTTGGGGACTGGGGGCTTGTGAGCTGGGTACCTGGGTGCCTAAGGTCTGGGGGGCTGGGGGCTGAGGTACTTGGGGACTAGCTGCTTGGGGACTTGGGGCTGGGGGCCTGGGAACTAGAGGCCTTGGGGCCTGGGGGCTGGGGGCCTGGGAACCTTGGAGACTAGAGTCCTGGGTCCTGGGGTCTGGTAGGCTAGATGCCTGGAAGTCTGGGGGGCTAGGGCCTGGGGTATTGGGAGGCTGGGCGCTTGACAGGTTGGAGGTCTGGGCACTGAGGCTCTTAGCCTGGGTGCCTGGGTGGCTTGTGGTCTAGGCGTCCTGGGGAGCAAGCTTCCTGTCTCCCACATCAAGGTGAAGCCAAGGCCTTGGTGGTGGCCAGAGCCTGGGGGAAGCGGGTTGGGGCCTGGGGACCCTGGTAGCATTGGGACACTGGGTGCCTGGGGCCTAGGCGGGGCTCCCTAAGGCCACAGGCCAGGCCACAGGTGGCACATCTGGCAGGAAGCAAGTGTGCTGGGCTGGTTTCCTTCCTGCAGGCGGCCTTAGGGCACCCTGGGTGCAGCCATCTCATGTGCTGTCCTCACCTGCAGCCCTCTCGTCCTGGGTGCTGGCCGCCTGTCCTTGGTGCTGGCCCACGTGTCCCGGGTGCTGGCCCACGTGTCCTTGGTGCTGGCCCACGTGTCCTGAATGCTGACCTCGCGTGTCCTTGGTGCTGGTCCGCGTGTCCTGGGTGTTGTCCCTCGTACCCTGGGTGCTGGCCCCGCCTGTCCTGGGTGCTGGTCCGCGTGTCCTAGGTGCTGTCCCTCGTGTCCTGGGTGCTGACCCCTCGTGTCCTGGGTGCTGGCCCCGCCTGTCCTGAGTGCTGGCCCTGCTTGTGCTGGGTGCTGCCCCGAGTGTCCTGGGTGCTGCCCGCGTGTCCTGGGTGCTGCCCCGAGTGTCCTGGGTGCTGCCCGCGTGTCCTGGGAGCTGCCCGCGTGTCCTGGGTGCTGCCCCGCGTGTCCTGGGAGCTGCCCGCGTGTCCTGGGTGCTGCCCGCGTGTCCTGGGTGCTGCCCCGCACCCAGCGCCTCCGCATCCGTCTGGCCTCCGCAGCCCGGGCGGGGCGGCGCCTGGCTCTGCAGGGTAGGCCGGGGAGGCGCTGGGTGCCCCCGCCCCTGGGCGCGCTGTTGGGCGCCTCCGCCCCGGGGCTGCGCTACCCCCCGCCCGGCCGGCGCTCCCGCGGCTCCTCGGCCACAGCCCTGGGTCCCGGAGCGGGGTCAGCGCCCAGCAGGCCCACCCGCCTGGCCTCCGGCCCCAGCCGCCCAGGAAGAGAAATGCACACTGCACCACCCGGCCAGGCCCGCGCCAGCCCCCAGCCCCCAGCCCCCAGCCGCAGACACGGGAGAAACGGTCACGGAGCCTCGGGACCCGCCCCAGCCTGCAGCGGCCAAGAGAAATGGTCGCAGCACAGCCCGGTCCGGGCCACCCCGGGGGCCTCCGCACCCTCCCGCCGCCCCGCCCGCGGCCCCGGCCGCAATACAGCCCCGCCTTCCGCCCCGCCCCAACCCACCCGCCGCCCCGCCCCAACCCACCCGCCGCCCCGCCCACAGTACAGCCCCTGCCGCCCCGCCCACAATGCAGCCCCGCCCTCCGCCCCGCCCACAGTACAGCCCCCCCGCCGCCCCGCCCACAATGCAGCCCCACCCGCCGACCCCGCCCACAGTACAGCCCCTGCCGCCCCGCCCACAATGCAGCCCCGCCCTCCGCCCCGCCCACAGTACAGCCCCCCCGCCGCCCCGCCCACAATGCAGCCCCACCCGCCGACCCCGCCCACAGTACAGCCCCTGCCGCCCCGCCCACAATGCAGCCCCGCCCCCCGCCCCGCCCACAGTACAGCCCCGCCCGCAATGCAGCCCCACCCACAATGCAGCCCCACCCACCGCCCCGCCCACAGTACAGCCCCGCCCACCGACCCGGCCCGCCCTCTGCCCCGCCCACAGTACAGTCCCGCCCACCGACCCGACCCGCCCTCTGCCCCGCCCACCGGCACGCCCTGAGCACAGCCCTAACCGCAGCCCCACCACGCCCATGGTCCCACCCCGCCCACAGCCCCGCCCCTCTGGCCCTCCCTCACCCCCTCTCCCATTCATGGTGCAGAAGCAGCTCACACCTGTGATACCTGAAGACTACTCACAGCAAGAGGGAAACGGAGGACTGTCTCATGAGTCTGCTCCTCTGTGCCCAGCCCCCACTGTCCACTAGTCTCTGTCCCCATCCTGCCCACTGTCCACTGAGTCTCTGCCCCATCCTGCCCCACTGTCCACTGAGTCTCTGTCCCCATCCTGCCCCCACTGTCCACTGAGTCTCTGCCCCATCCTGCCCACTGTCCACTGAGTCTCTGCCCCATCCTGCCCACTGTCCACTGAGTCTCAGCCCCCATCCTGCCCACTGTCCACTGAGTCTCTGTCCCAACCTGCCCACTGTCCACTGAGTCTCTGCCCCCATCCTGCCCCACTGTCCACTGAGTCTCTGTCCCATCCTGCCCCACTGTCCACTGAGTCTCTGCCCCATCCTGCCCACTGTCCACTGAGTCTCTGCCCCATCCTGCCCCACTGTCCACTGAGTCTCTGTCCCCATCCTGCCCCCACTGTCCACTGAGTCTCTGCCCCATCCTGCCCACTGTCCACTGAGTCTCAGCCCCCATCCTGCCCACTGTCCACTGAGTCTCTGTCCCAACCTGCCCCACTGTCCACTGAGTCTCTGCCCCATCCTGCCCACTGTCTACTGAGTCTCTGCCCCATCCTGCCCACTGTCCACTGAGTCTCTGCCCCATCCTGCCCACTGTCCACTGAGTCTCTGTCCCATCCTGCCCACTGTCCACTGAGTCTCAGCCCCCATCCTGCCCACTGTCTACTGAGTCTCAGCCCCCATCCTGCCCCATTGTCCACTGAGTCTCTGTCCCAACCTGCCCCACTGTCCACTGAGTCTCTGCCCCCATCCTGCCCCACTGTCCACTGAGTCTCTGTCCCCATCCTGCCCCACTGTCCACTGAGTCTCTGTCCCCATCCTGCCCCACTGTCCACTGAGTCTCTGCCCCATCCTGCCCCACTGTCCACTGAGTCTCTGCCCCATCCTGCCCCACTGTCCACTGAGTCTCTGCCCCATCCTGCCCCACTGTCCACTGAGTCTCAGCCCCCATCCTGCCCACTGTCCACTGAGTCTCTGCCCCATCCTGCCCCACTGTCCACTGAGTCTCTGCCCCATCCTGCCCCACTGTCCACTGAGTCTCTGTCCCCATCCTGCCCCACTGTCCACTGAGTCTCTGCCCCATCCTGCCCCACTGTCCACTGAGTCTCTGCCCCATCCTGCCCACTGTCCACTGCGTCTCTGTCCCATCCTGCCCCACTGTCCACTGAGTCTCAGCCCCCATCCTGCCCACTGTCCACTGAGTCTCTGCCCCATCCTGCCCACTGTCCACTGAGTCTCTGTCCCAACCTGCCCCACTGTCCACTGAGTCTCAGCCCCCATCCTGCCCACTGTCCACTGAGTCTCTGTCCCCATCCTGCCCACTGTCCACTGAGTCTCAGCCCCCATCCTGCCCACTGTCCACTGAGTCTCTGCCCCATCCTGCCCCCACTGTCCACTGAGTCTCTGTCCCAACCTGCCCCACTGTCCACTGAGTCTCTGCCCCATCCTGCCCACTGTCCACTGAGTCTCTGTCCCCATCCTGCCCACTGTCCACTGAGTCTCTGCCCCATCCTGCCCACTGTCCACTGAGTCTCTGTCCCATCCTGCCCACTGTCCACTGAGTCTCAGCCCCCATCCTGCCCACTGTCCACTGAGTCTCTGTCCCCATCCTGCCCACTGTCCACTGAGTCTCTGTCCCATCCTGCCCACTGTCCACTGAGTCTCTGTCCCATCCTGCCCACTGTCCACTGAGTCTCTGTCCCATCCTGCCCCACTGTCCACTGAGTCTCTGTCCCCCATCCTGCCCCACTGTCCACTGAGTCTCTGTCCCATCCTGCCCACTGTCCACTGAGTCTCTGTCCCCATCCTGCCCACTGTCCACTGAGTCTCAGCCCCCATCCTGCCCACTGTCCACTGAGTCTCTGTCCCATCCTGCCCCACTGTCCACTGAGTCTCTGTCCCCATCCTACCCCACTGTCCACTGAGTCTCTGCCCCATCCTGCCCACTGTCCACTGAGTCTCTGCCCCCATCCTGCCCACTGTCCACTGAGTCTCTGCCCCATCCTGCTCCACTGTCCACTGAGTCTCTGTCCCCATCCTACCCCACTGTCCACTGAGTCTCTGCCCCATCCTGCCCACTGTCCACTGAGTCTCTGCCCCCATCCTGCCCACTGTCCACTGAGTCTCTGCCCCATCCTTGCCCACTGTCCACTGAGTCTCTGTCCCCATCCTGCCCCACTGTCCACTGAGTCTCTGCCCCATCCTGCCCACTGTCCACTGAGTCTCTGCCCCATCCTGCCCCACTGTCCACTGAGTCTCAGCCCCCATCCTGCCCACTGTCCACTGAGTCTCTGCCCCATCCTGCCCCACTGTCCACTGAGTCTCTGCCCCATCCTGCCCCACTGTCCACTGAGTCTCTGTCCCCATCCTGCCCCACTGTCCACTGAGTCTCTGTCCCCATCCTGCCCCACTGTCCACTGAGTCTCTGCCCCATCCTGCCCCACTGTCCACTGAGTCTCTGCCCCATCCTGCCCACTGTCCACTGCGTCTCTGTCCCATCCTGCCCCACTGTCCACTGAGTCTCAGCCCCCATCCTGCCCACTGTCCACTGAGTCTCTGCCCCATCCTGCCCACTGTCCACTGAGTCTCTGTCCCAACCTGCCCCACTGTCCACTGAGTCTCAGCCCCCATCCTGCCCACTGTCCACTGAGTCTCTGTCCCATCCTGCCCCACTGTCCACTGAGTCTCTGTCCCAACCTGCCCCACTGTCCACTGAGTCTCTGCCCCATCCTGCCCACTGTCTACTGAGTCTCTGTCCCCCATCCTGCCCACTGTCCACTGAGTCTCTGTCCCCATCCTGCCCACTGTCCACTGAGTCTCTGCCCCATCCTGCCCACTGTCCACTGAGTCTCTGTCCCATCCTGCCCACTGTCCACTGAGTCTCAGCCCCCATCCTGCCCACTGTCCACTGAGTCTCTGTCCCCATCCTGCCCACTGTCCACTGAGTCTCTGTCCCATCCTGCCCACTGTCCACTGAGTCTCTGTCCCATCCTGCCCACTGTCCACTGAGTCTCTGTCCCATCCTGCCCCACTGTCCACTGAGTCTCTGTCCCCCATCCTGCCCCACTGTCCACTGAGTCTCTGTCCCATCCTGCCCACTGTCCACTGAGTCTCTGTCCCCATCCTGCCCACTGTCCACTGAGTCTCAGCCCCCATCCTGCCCACTGTCCACTGAGTCTCTGTCCCATCCTGCCCCACTGTCCACTGAGTCTCTGTCCCCATCCTACCCCACTGTCCACTGAGTCTCTGCCCCATCCTGCCCACTGTCCACTGAGTCTCTGCCCCCATCCTGCCCACTGTCCACTGAGTCTCTGCCCCATCCTGCTCCACTGTCCACTGAGTCTCTGTCCCCATCCTACCCCACTGTCCACTGAGTCTCTGCCCCATCCTGCCCACTGTCCACTGAGTCTCTGCCCCCATCCTGCCCACTGTCCACTGAGTCTCTGCCCCATCCTTGCCCACTGTCCACTGAGTCTCTGTCCCCATCCTGCCCCACTGTCCACTGAGTCTCTGCCCCATCCTGCCCACTGTCCACTGAGTCTCTGCCCCCATCCTGCCCACTGTCCACTGAGTCTCTGCCCCATCCTTGCCCACTGTCCACTGAGTCTCTGTCCCCATCCTGCCCCACTGTCCACTGAGTCTCTGCCCCATCCTGCCCACTGTCCACTGAGTCTCTGCCCCCATCCTGCCCACTGTCCACTGAGTCTCTGCCCCATCCTTGCCCACTGTCCACTGAGTCTCTGTCCCCATCCTGCCCACTGTCCACTGAGTCTCTGCCCCATCCTGCCCCACTGTCCACTGAGTCTCTGCCCCATCCTGCCCACTGTCCACTGAGTCTCTGTCCCCATCCTGCCCACTGTCCACTGAGTCTCTGTCCCCATCCTGCCCACTGTCCACTGAGTCTCTGCCCCATCCTGCCCACTGTCCACTGAGTATCTGCCCCATCCTGCCCACTGTCCACTGAGTCTCTGTCCCATCCTGCCCCACTGTCCACTGAGTCTCTGTCCCATCCTGCCCCACTGTCCACTGAATCTCTGCCCCATCCTGCCCACTGTCCACTGCGTCTCTGTCCCATCCTGCCCCACTGTCCACTGAGTCTCTGTCCCATCCTGCCCCACTGTCCACTGAGTCTCTGTCCCATCCTGCCCCACTGTCCACTGAGTCTCTGCCCCATCCTGCCCACTGTCCACTGAGTCTCTGTCCCATCCTGCCCCACTGTCCACTGAGTCTCTGCCCCCATCCTGCCCATTGTCCACTGAGTCTCTGTCCCATCCTGCCCACTGTCCACTGAGTCTCTGCCGCATCCTGCCCACTGTCTACTGCGTCTCTGTCCCCCCACACACCTAGTCCTGTCCAAGGCCCATTTCCCTTGATCACTGGTATCAGGCTTCTTTCCTGAACCTGCAGCTTCCTTGCCCCAGGACACAGCTGCATTTCTCCCTGACACTCACACTATGGTTCAGTGAAGAACAGATTTTTGGTGGGGAAGAAAAAAAAAAAACCACTTCTAACTCATATAACGAATTCCACCTTGAGACTTCTCCAGCACTGTAGCTACCTTGAAACACTGAAGCCTTTTTCAGCCCCTCTCACTTAGTGCCCAAGGATAACACAGATGGTCATGAAGGCATCTAAGATGCTGTTATGATTATTCTCGGCAGTATTTTAGAACAGCACTGTCACCGTGCCACGCTCAGTCACCGCCTCCTCACAGCCTTACAGAAGTCTTCTTCTCTCCTGTGTCTGAAGCACAGGCTGTGATCACTCATGCCAACTTGCCCATAGGAGGGGGCAGGCACTGGCACAGCTGGTTGAGCACACACAGGACAGTTATCTGTGTGCAGGGGTGAAGCCAGGCTGCAGGTGTCTCCCTGTCTCTCCTTCCCTTCCCCCCCCTTCCTTCTCAATTCCTCTCTGTCTTATCAAATTAAATAAAATTAAAAAGAGAGAAAGAAAGAAAGAAAGGAAGGAAGGAAGGAAGGAAGGAAGGAAGGAAGGAAAGAAGGAAAGAAGGAAAGAAGAAAGACTGGAGGAGGACGAGGGGGCCAGGCAGTGGTGTTCCTGATTAAGCACACACATTAGTGTGCCCAAGGGCCTGGGTTCCAGCCCATGGTCCCCACCTTCGGGGGGAAAGCTTCATGAGTGGTGAAGGGATGTAGGGATCGCTCTGTCTCTCTCCTTTATCTTCCCCTTCTTTCTTTCAATTCCTCTCTGTCTCTAGCCAACACATAAATACAAGTAATAAAAAAAATGGAAAAAAACAAAGTTAAAAAAAAGAAAGTCGTAGGAGGCTGCCACCTTGATCTGACATGGAAGCCAATTTTTTTCTTTTTTTTATTATATTTGTTTATTTTCCCTTTTTGTTGCCCTTGTTGTTTTTCATTGTTGTTGTAGTTATTACTGTTGTTGTTGATGTCGTCATTGTTGGATAGGACAGAGAGAAATGGAGAGAGGAGGGGAAGACAGAGAGGGAGAGAGAAAGACAGACACCTGCAGACCTGCTTCACCACCTGTGAAGCGACTCCCCTGCAGGTGGGGAGCTGGGGGCTTGAACCAAGATCCTTAAGCCGGTCCTTGTGCTTGGCGTCACGTGCACTTAGGAAGCCATTTCTTTTGGCTGGCCAGACAGACCCCACTGGAGAGCAGCTCCAGTCTAGGGTGAAAGGCATTTCCCTTGAGTTTGGTTGGGAGGTGGGTCACTGGAGAGCCTGCAGGACAACACAGAGAGCTTCAGGCCTGGGCCTTTCTCCAGGAAGAAGAAACATTCAGTGCTGATTTTGCAACCAAGGGAACTAATATTTGGTCTCAGACGTTACACTTTTTTTTTTTTTAATTCCCCACCAGAGCGCTGCTCAGTTCTGGTTTATGGTGGTGCTGGAGCAGTGAACCTAGAATCTTGGAGTCTCCTGCAGGGAGGTCATTTGCATGACAATTATACTATCTCCCAACCCCCCTGCTTTTGTTCTGAAAACAAAAAGATTTTCAGGCAGCCTATAACTGAGAAATTTTTTTCGGACTGTGTTAGCATTGTTTCACTAATTTAATTCAAATTTCTTAAAAAAACAGGAAACTAGGGTGGGGGTATAGCATAATGGTTATGTAAAGAGACTTTCATGCCTGAGGCTCTCAAGTCCCAGGTTCAATCCCCACACCTCTATAAGCCAGAGTTGAGCAGTGCTCTGGTCTTCTTCTAGCGTTTGCCTTTCTTCCGTTGCCAGTCAACAGAGTCAGGTTGAGCCTGATGTAAAGTTTCGAGACCTCCTTTGAATCTGGAGAGGTGGCAGTCGTTGACTATGTGGGTCATAGTCTGTCTGGAGCCGCAGGGGCAGTTTGGGTCGTCTCTGGCTCCCCAGCGATGGAACATAGCGGCGCACCGGCCACGGCCTGTTCTCTGTGAAAAAAAATAAAAGAAGAAGGAGAAGGAGGAGGAGGAGGAGGAGAAGGAGGAGGAGGAGAAGGAGGAGGAGGAAGAGGAGGAGGAGGAGGAGGAGGAGGAGGAGGAGAAGAAGGAGAAGGAGGAGGAGGAGGAGGAGGAGGAGGAGGAGGAGAAGGAGAAGGAGAAGGAGAAGGAGAAGGAGAAGGAGAAGAAGAAGAAGAAGAAGAAGAAGAAGAAGAAGAAGAAGAAGAAGAAGAAGAAGAAGAAGAAGGAAAAGAAAGGAAAAAAAAACCAGGAAACTTTCTCAGACAATATTTTTGTCCAATTCCATGTTTATTATAAAACTCAAGCAAAAAATGACCAAAGTCATAACCCCCTAGGAACATGCCTAACATAGATTTCCACACTTCTTTCCAACCTGAGACCCATAGTCTCATCTGCTCTGTTCCTATCTTTGGGTTCCTATTCATTAATCATTTTGTCTGTCCTGCTTTATATCTTACCACCTTTCAGCCACCAAGTTGCAGATGCTACCATGACACCAACCTGACTTCCCTGGGCAGACGCCCTCACCCATGTGTCCTGGACCCTCCCCTCCCCAGAGCCCTGCCCCACTAGGGAAAGACAGACACAGGCTGGGGGTGTGGGTCCACCTGCCAACACCCATGTCCAGCGGAGAAGCAATGACAGAAGCCACAACTCCCACCTTCTGTTCTCCATAAAGATCTTTGGTCCAGACTCCCAGAGGGGGAGAAATGTCAGGCTCTGAACTCCAACTCCATGAGGACCTGGAGAGAGAAGAGGAAGAAAGGAAGGACATTTGGATGGAGTAACAGACACATGTAGGTGTGACTTGGAGAGGAAGAGAAGATGGGACTTTGGAAAACAAATGGGCAAATATATACAAATATAGACAGATCGGGGCTGGTGCCAATACTCAGCACAAGGACCCAGGTTTGAACCCCCAACCCCCACTTGCAGGGGGGATGCTTCAGGAGCAGTGAAGCAGGTCTTCAGAAAGACACTTTGGTTTTCTCTCTCCCTCTCCGTCTCCCTTTCCCCTCTTAATTTCTCTCTGTTCTATTCAATAAAATGGAAAATAAAAATGAGCAAAAGGAGCAGTGGATTCATAGTGTACCCCTCATAACCCTGGAGGCAAGACAAACAAACAAACAAATCTAAAAATAATTAAGTTGGACTGGGGAGAGAGGGCAGGGGCTGTGCAGAAGAACTCTCTTGTCTGGAGGCCCCAGGTTCAGTTCTGAATAGCACCAGATGCCAGACGGGGCTGAGCAGGGCTCAGCTAAAATGAACGAACTCACCAGGTGCCTCAACATGCTATGAAACAGACATTCCCCATGAATACTTACGGCAGTCATAAATTTTGGCCTTCCTGCCTAGAATTCACATTCATAAAAACCACAAAGGCCCCAATACTCACTATCCACTCAGGAACAAGGGAGCCGTCCTGTGACCCGAATGTCGGCAGCCAGAGGTTCCTCTCCAGGGCTGTGGATCTGCCATGCGTAGTTAAAAGAGGGACGACATTTACAAAATCACTCAGCTGTCCCTGAGATGAATCTTGCACCTCCACAGACCCGAGCCAAAGGTGAGAGGTGGGAGTTGCTGGTGTCTGAGCCAGGCGTGTCTCCCGTGGGCTGTCCGGGTGTTGGGACCTAGTTTGATCACAGAGACTCACTCTGCTTGTTCCATGAACCTGGTTTTCCAGCCATCCGGTCTGTTTGGCATGCTACAAGGATGGTCTTTCAACATTTCTCTTGTAGTTAAAGTGAACAGAATAGGTCACAGCGACTTTGGTGGTGATCCAAATACCCAGTTCAAGACTGAGTTAAGGAGAAGTGTTTGTGCTGCGTTGCACCAAAGCTAAGGGCTCTGAAAGGGGAAAGGGGAGGGAGGGAGCTGGCAGGGGAGGCCGCAGGCTCCTGGTTTATGATGGGAAAGTGAACCTACCTGCATTGTGGGGCGTGTTCTGCAGACACCTAAGCTGGGGAGAAGGGAAGTATCCATGGCTAGGGTTAGGGTGGACAGCTAGACAGTCAACCATTAACCCCTCCATGAGATCTTAACAGGGGAAAGGATACAATTTCCATCCATCACATAAAGAAGAAAAGTGGTCACAAGTGTGCTCATACAATTTCCTTTCTTAGAGAACTTTCAACTGTCCCTGAATGTCACCTGTGTGTTTAAGATTCAGTTCAGTACTAACTCAAAAATGCATTAAAAAATTTAAAAAAAAAACCCGAGACTTGGAGGCTTACCCTCAGATGAGAGGGTACCCACTTCAGTGAAGAGGTCTGCCAATAGAGCACTGCTGTCCTTCCTAACAAGGATGCCTTCAAGTGGAGGCCCTCATCTGGCGTTCTCACAGACGGAAGAGAAATGGATTTGTCAGCTTATCAATAGACACTTTCAAGTGCACCCAGCCTTTTCCTCAACCAGTCTCACATCTAGGAAGCACTTTACCCCAAGGAAATCCAAAATTAGGGCTAGTGTTTCTTTTTTTTTTTTTAATATTATCTTTATTTATTTATTAGATAGAGATAGCCAGAAATTGAGAGGGAAGGGAGAAAGAGTGAGAGGGAGCGACAGAGAGAGACACCTGCAGCCCTGCTTCACCACTTGCAAAGCTTTCCCACTGCAGGTGGGGACCGAACCAGGGCCTTGAACCTGGGTCCTTGTGCACTGCAATATGTGTGCTCAACCAGGTGTACCACCACTCGGCCCCCAGGGCTAGTATTTCTTTATTGAGGTCCTGATCACCAAGTCTGAGCATTAAATCATGTTTATAATGCGTTTATGACGTTGAAACTACTTATATAATGCTGATCTAACAAAACAAAGACAAAATTGCAATATATATCATCTCAAGTAGCTAAAAAAAAATAGGATAATTAAAATTATCCACTAAAGATGAATCATGGTCAATTATAATTGCCTTTCTTATACTTTATTATGATTTAAATTTTCTTAATTTTTTAAAAGAATTATTTTCCCTTTTGTTGCCCTTGTTGGTTTTTTTATTGTTATTGTAGTTATTATTGTTTTGGTTATCGTCGTTGTTGGATAGGACAGAGAGAAATGGAGCGTGGAGGGGAAGACAGAAAGGGGGAGAGAAAGACAGACACCTGCAGACCTGCTTCACCTCCTGTGAAGTGACTCCCCTGCAGGTGGGGAGCCGGGGGCTTGAACCAGGTTCCTTATGCTGGTCCTTGTGCTTCGCGCCATTGGTGCTTAACCCGCTGTGCCTGACTCTCCGATTTAAATTTTCTATAATGAAAATTATTTCTCTTATTTAGTAAATATTGGCAAATATCTTCTTATTTATTAAAAGAAACATGTATTAATTAAAGTAAACTAATTGGTAACTAGAAATAATCTGAGGTTCAATCTGTCATGGTGCTCTATACACTGGCAATACCCAAGGGAGAGATATAGGTAGGAATAAAGAAATAGCTCAGCTGGGAGAGAGCGTTAGGCTGAAGAATAAAGAGGGGAGTGGGGAAAGGCCACTCACACTATTTCTCCCCAGGAAGAGAAAGGATGGAAAGAAAGATTGCCACTGTCCTGTCCTTGGATCAGCTGAGGATGTGCTTTCTATATACAAAGAACAT